>NC_036868.1:19695618-19787629 GCF_002910315.2 Salvelinus sp. IW2-2015 | reverse complement strand
GGGAACAAAGCTCCCATGGGGGATCAGAGGGTCCCCCTCCCCCTTCCCCTCCACCCATTACGGAAAGTAACATTTATTTTGAAAATGCAAAATAATTTGTGCGCTCTCGGATTGCAAAATTTGTTCATGTGGTAAGGTGCTTTTTGGTTTCCAGGCTTGTGACATAACCAAAAACATGAAGTCTAAATTTGTATGACATAGATCACCCCCCCAACCCCCCCCACAAAAAAAATCAGTTTTTTGCTGCTTCTCTTCCCACACTGTGCTCTCCTTCTCTGTTTGTTTGAGGATTTTGGGGCGTTTGTGGCGGACGTTTGTGTGATGCCGCTGGACTGATTGTTATCGTTTAGGGACGATGGTTTGTTTTCATTAGCTACTACTGTCTCTTCCTTGAGTTTGAGGGACAGGACAGAGTTTCTTAGCAAAAGCAGTCTACTAGCTACTTCCGTCTGACTCTGCTCTGTCTTGACTGACAAGAGCATATTCCACAGCACACATTAGCATATCTGTAACTTCAGTTCGGGAGGAGGATGTGAAAACAAAACCACTCATGCAAATAGACTGTGCTGTGTTTTTTAAATAGTAACATGAATTCATGTCTTAGACATTCTTTGAACTGGCAACTAAAAATACAAATCACTTGTATTCTGTTGACCTATTTTGCCTTGGTAAATATGGATCGGATCAGAATGAATGGAAAACAATAGCATTTTTGTAAAGAACAAAGTGCATGGGTAGATCTACTTCGATGACACATCCTCATGTTGTCATTAAAGACATTGGATGCGTCCCAAATGCCACCCTATTTCATATACAGTCTGACCAGGGCCCATAGGCTCTGWTTGCACTATATAGGCCTTTTGGTCAAAAGTAGTGCMCTATATAGTGAATATGGTACCATTTGGGACGTACACATTGTTTTATACAGTATACTAACTTTGTGGTATACTAACTACATGGCTTGGGACTGAGTGTGTACACTAAACTGGAGCATCCATAAATAAGGCATTTGGAACCAAGGAACTGCAGTGCACGTAAAAAGAGTTTGCACTTATGCGATGCACACCTATCAGGAGCCTATACTCAAATCTGAGCACGTTGTAACAGAAGAATATGTCCTCAGTACAAACGATACAATGCCACCAGTTGTACCAGCTGTAGTGTTGATACCAGACCTGGGTTTAAATACTATTTCAAATTATAAATTTTTTGATCTATGCTTGATTTAGTTTGCCTGGCTAAACAATAGAATAGTCCCAAAACGGCAAACACCATCCATCTGTACTCCAGGCTGGCTAGAGCCAAGGCTCAAAGTGATTAACATTTCAAATAGTATTTGAACCCATGTCTGGTTGATACCTCGTGAAGGTGATGAGTGACAGCCTGGCCCATTGTTGGCTAAATGCAGCCACACTAAATGCAGCAGGGGTAAAACCAGTGGAGCAAAATACAAACAGAATCAAACGTGTGCTGGCRAACGCAACGCAGGGTCTTTACTGTTTATTCTTGTGCATCTTTTGTCGCCACAGATTCCAGCACAGACTAAATAACATTGGGTCAACAGATTCAATCTGCACCAAAAAATCTCTGAGATCTGTTGATTAAACCGGATAGATTCCTATGCACTCTAGTGACCTCTGTGCTGCTCATAGATAGATACAGATTAGATATTCTGGCAACAGTGACACAGTACACATCCAAAGKGCCTCTTMAGTATATGGCCCATGGTATTATCTGAAATTAAACAAGGTTAGACACCTGTTGTAGTCCTTTGCTAACTCTAAACCCCCTGTAGCCCATTTCCCTAGTCCTCCCCCTTCTCAGATCCAGACCTTGAGGTCTTCAATACTGACAGTTTTCTGTCCCTCTATGGCAGTTATGGGACTTATCTGACAATAACTCTATCCTCCTGATTCCTGCTTACAAGCAAAAACTCAAACAGGAAGTAGCAATATGGAAGTGTTTTCGATGCTAAACTTCAGGACTGTTTCGCTAGCAGAGACTGGAATATGTTCCGGGATTCATTCAATAACATTGAGGAGTTTACCACATCAGTTACCGGCTTCATGACCCAAGTGGGTACTACTTGAAATTATGTGCAGCTTATTTATAAAGGCTTCATAAATTCTTCATAAACACTACATAAATCTGTCACAAATGATCTATAACTGTATGTCATGCTCTTTAAAGGGTTCATAAATGTGGCGTAACTGTGTGACATAACCACCAATGTAAAATGTGACATAACCTACTATAAAGGGTGGCATAAGCACAGCTTAATAAAGGCTTTATGAATCATATTAAATTGAGGCTTCACAAAGCATTTCTAACCTTGTCATGCATCTTGGTGGAGCATTGCAACTCCAGGATAGTGGGTTTGATTGCCAGGACCACCCATATGTAAATATGTATGCATGCATAACTGTAAGTCGCGTTTGGATAAAAGCGTATGCTAAATTGTATATATTATATTACACGTAAACATTTCTAGGAAGGCCCAACCGCTTTCCCCCTTGGGTGCATAGCCAATATTGGACCTGACATCAACATTCACCAAAATGCTATGCTGCACGATGACACACACTCTCACAGCAAAAAACATTGGAAGGCCTTTTTATTTATATTTATATATAAAACAAATTATATTCTGTTTTTACCCCAAAATTCAGTTGTTTTCTCAGTATTTTTTTCCCAGGTTTCAGATCCTCATTTTGAGTTCTGAGAAAAAGAATGTTGCCCTTTAATTCAGTGCACATGCCCTGCACTGTTGTTTGGTTAGCACAGTAAGCGCACATGTGATGAGTTCACATATAAAATGCACACTTGTGGTGCCACTGGACAGTGAAAAAAAAGTAAATTAACCTTTAAATTAATTTGTAGTAAAGTGTTGAGTTAAATTACATAGCTACCTCAATCCTTATTTGAAATAATTTCTGTCTTCACAGCAATTGTAGCAACGAAATGTAGCTAGTTAGCAGGCTCAGCTCAATAAAAAATCCCCCTAGATGCAGCCACGTCTTATAGTAGTCATATCATGAGATTTGTAAATGAAAGAGGAATATAATAATGCGAATCGAATGGAGTTTCCCATGTCCCCATTTATAGTATAATGTCCCCATTCAAAGGTATTTCCTAACACACCTGCTAACTATCGTTGTTGTTACATTTAAGGTTGGAACCAACATGCAGTACTTCCATCAGGCAAAGAGGCAAGAACCATTGGTTCGCCAGCTCAGGGACAAGCTACACTATTCACAGCCCGAAGGTGTCTCTCACTTCAAACTAAGTATTACAGGACACTACAGGAAGTGTCAATAAATAAGTTATTAATGTTCTGCTGATTTATGTAGGTTCTCTCATGATCCACATGTTACTGTAGGGTGTGCAAGTTATTTAAATGGGTTGATAGACCTGCAAAGCTTGTGCTTGTGTGTGTGTGTGTGTGTGTGTCAGAGCCAAGATGATTTGGAATAGTCCAGCCTAAGACTACCACACCAGGTATTCCTCTTCTGTTCCCATGCTGGAGACCAGGGCTTGATTACTATCTGTTACAAGGGTGCCAACATGTTGTGGCTGATCTTTCAGCGTGGGAGTGGGTGAATGTGTCGAAGACCTGACTGGGCCYAGCAMTGCACKGTATGGCTCGTTATATTGTTGTGTTTGTGTTCTCTGGAATATGTAACTTGGTTTGAGAGAAAGMCACTTTCAATGTCCTTATGTTGGGGGCTTTCATCAAGTTAAGTGTTTCTTGGTGTAATGTTGTCCCCAGGCTATTGTGCCCACAGCACATATAAGCCTGGGATATCAACCATTCAACGTTGGCCTTATTGGGAGTGAGCATAGAATTATATGGGAGTGACCTTACTGAGTAAGGTATTTGTCATCAGGCTATGTCCTTTGCTAGAAAAAACATTACCCCCTGGTCGTTAACTAGTTAACACAGCCACAAAGTAATAATTATGACTAAAACCCGCCCATTTCCACAATTTCTCTTCTTAAAAATTGTATTTGAAACCTAACCCTAACTAGTAAAGGCCAAGTTTGATGCGTTGGTCCACCAGACCTTCCGCGCATTTCAGCGGAAGTATCTGGGAACGAGATTAGGTGCAATGTGACTAACATGGCTTCACTTTAGAGGGTGTGCCTTCCTTCAGCACAACATGTCACGCTTTATAAAGCACATGTTTATACAATATTCGACATAGTGGGTTATGTCACATTTGACATGGGTGATTTTGTCACACAGTTATGCCACATTTATGAACCCTTTATAAAGCATAACATACAGTTATAGATGCTTTGTAACACATGTATGTAGCGCTTATGAAGGCATTATGAAGGCTTTATGAAGCCTTTATAAGCTGAACGTCATTTGAASTGTGACCGAACAGTTTAATGTTAAGTGTTACTGTTAATGCTAACACTAACAAAATATGGCTATTAAGTGTCGAAAGGAAAAAATAACCCAAATATCCCACTGCATTGTTGAATCAACTATATGGGTACAGTAGGTTGAGAAATCATGTTAGTTTATATTCGAGTAAACYATCCCTTTAAAGATGCTATATTGTGTGTTTGAAACAAGAACACTTACCGTCAGATGCCTCCATCTGCAGAATTTTCAGGTATCATAAAATCAATTGCGAAATTAGTGGTATGTTGAAAGGGTCATACAGTCGTTGAGCCTCACAACTTATTTATACAAAATGTCATTGATTCATTGATTTGACTCGATTATGTACACCTGGGGCAATGGACATTCAGGAGAATGGACATTTACGAAATGTTCAGATAGAAATGTGCTGTGTAGTCAAATATGCCTGTCAGATAGATTGGAATAGTATCGGAGATTGTGTGTACTCTATTCATTGTATTTGTCTTCAACATGCAGTTCCAGATACTGACTTGCCTAGTTAAATAAAGATATATATATATATATATTAAAATACAACCCTGCCATTAGTTGAAGGCAGCCAATCCAATAGTTTCAGAAAAGTAGTCACGTTCCAAGATCTGTATTCAAATAGTTTTAAGAAGTAGTACTTTTTTGGGATCTGTATTCAAGTAGTTGTAGTCACCGCCAAAGTAACTATTTGTTCCCTAGGAAAAATGTGTACTTTTCACAAAGCATAGTTAAAACTATAGTTATCCCAGATCTGGTGTGTAGGTGTAGTGTTTCATGACGTTCTTTTAGTATATTTAGCTCATGCAATATCAGGTCACAAAAATATTATATTTAGATAGGAAAAGGTCGTATGAAACTACTGTGCAACTTGGGATGATTGACAAGTTCCCATGGTACAAGTACTCTCCCTGCTGGTGGAATAGAAGAATACAAGAGCTGTCGATCATTCTTAATCTTAAAATCTTCTCCTTTCCCCCTCTGATAACCAGTGGTGAGATCCAGCTCTGCATGTCTGGCAGACATATCAGTGTGGATGACGGATCACCAACCTCAAGCTGACCTCGGCAAAGACGAGCTGCTCTTCCTACCCGGGGAAGGAACTGCCCGTTCCATGATCTCGCCATCACGGTTGACAAACTCATGTGTCCTCCTCCCAGAGTGCTAAGAACCTTGGCGTGATCCTGGACAAACACCCTGCGTTCTCAACTAACACAAGGCGTGGACCCGCCTGTAGTTCATGCTCTCAACATTCGCAGAGTACGACCCTGCCTCACGCAGAAGCGCGCGCAGTTCCTAAATCCAGGCACTTGTCATCTCCCGTCTGGATTACTGCAACTCGCTGTTGGCTGGGCTCCCTGCCGTGTGCCATTAAACCCCTACAACTCATCCAGAACGCCGCAGCCCGTTCTGGGTTCAACTTTCCAAGTTCTCTCACGTCCCCGCTCCTCCGCTCTGCTCCGACTGCTTCCAGTTGAAGCTTGCATCCGCTACAAGACCATGGGTGCTTGCCTACGGAGCTGTGAGGGAACGGCACCCTCCGTACCTTCAGGCTCTGATCAGGCCCTAACCCAAACAAGGGCACTGCGTTCATCCACCTCTGCCTGCTCGCCTCCCTACCTCTGAGAGAAGTACAGTCCCGCTCAGCCCAGCAAAACTGTTCGCTGCTCTGGCACCCAATGGTGGAACAAAACTCCCTTCACGACGCAGCAGCAGCGGAGTCAATCACCACCTTCCGGAGACACACCCGGAGAAAACCGAAACCCACCTCTTTAAGGAATACCTAGATAGGAAAAGTAATCCTTCTAACACCCCCCCCCCTTTAAAGAGTTAGATCCACTTGTAAGTGTTGTTCACGTGATATCATAAGGTGAATGCACCAATTTGTAAGTCGCTCTGGATAAGAGCGTTCTGCTAAATGACTTAAATGTAAATGTAATGTAATAGCTCTTGGAGTAGGGTGAAGTTGCCCCTAGATGCTGATTCTGGGTCAGTTTGTATTTTCCCAACTATGGTTAAGTTAGGATTTGGGGAGGAACCTGATCATCGATCTGTACCTAGGGGGAACTTTACCCGGAGCTATTAGGCTTCTACCCCAGAAGCGGGACATGGCCCTGTCCAGAAAACACCAAGGCCCAATGCAAGTCTTATCTCTGTTTTGATGCATGGATTTATTCAACTTTAAGCACCTTTGGGATCTCTCAATGCTCCAATAGATCCAGCATGCAGACTCTGATAACAATCTKTCTATTTTATATTTTATAAGTCAATGGGGGAAAATATATATTTAAWTATTTATACATTTGCATGGCCTWATAAAAGAGAGAACACAAGGCGGGGATCAAGGTATGAATCATTAATGACGTTCCTCAGCATCTTTTAAATGCCACAAAATGGATTTTGAAATGTYGTCTCATTTGTATATTATGTTGGGGGACAAGAACATTTTGTTGAACTTTGACCTATTCAAAAGGCAGTAATGTGAATGAGGATGGTGATGATAACATTTCTCTCTCTATCTTTGACAGGTTGCTTATAAAGTCACTTGTGACTCAGTCAATTCTACTACTAATTGTCATGTTGTCTAATGATTGGAGACAGGCGCAGGAATTTGTAATAGGGGGTTTATTTTTCCCACCCAAACAAAAGAGTGAGATGTAAACCTCTAAATAATACAAGACCCGTAAAACAGGTGCACAAATACAYGTAGCATGGACACCAATTCAACAGCACATGTACTCACAGGACCAAGTGGGCCGGGCGTTACTAGGTCCAGCCTCAGCGAGGGGACCAGGCACCACTGGCCTGAGGAGAGACACATGAAAAGTCGGGTTAATGCGGTAATCAGCAGGGAGTTACAAATGCTACGTTACCTCATTAACCCTCAGGACTTTAAACTGCCCCACAAACCACGAGCTCAGCTTCCGGCAGGGCAGGTGAAGGGGCAGGTTCCGGGTGGAGAGCCAGACCCGGTCGCCTGGAGGCTCTCCTGTACGTAGGTCTCCATGGCCTCGGTCTCCGCATAGGAGAGGGGATTGACGTGTCCCCTCGAGGGCTGCGTCAGACAGCAGGTCAATGGCACAGTCCCAGGGGCGATGAGGAGGCAGGCGTGTAGCCTGGGTCTTAGAGAAAACCCGCTGCAGATCCTGTTATTCCTCCGGTAAATCCACTTGAGGGGCGTGGTCCGGACTTTCCACYATAGTGGTGTTGACAGATACTGCGAGACACCACCYCTGACACTCCTGCTACCAACCCAGCAGTCTCTTCTTGGACCAGGATATAACAGGGTCATGCCAACTCAACCAGGGGAGACCTAAAACAATGGGGTGTGTGGGGGTGTCTAGAATCAAAAAGATGATCTGTTCTAAATGAGTGTCATGGGTCAGCAGAGAAACGGGAATAGTGATGTGAAGTATGAGCCCTGTCCCAATTGGACAATTATCCAGGGCTCGAACCGAAATGGGTGACTGCGTAATGCAGTGGCCAGTGCGCTATCTAACAGATTCCCGCCAGCTCCGGAATCAATCAGAGCTAACGGGAGAGAGGGGCTAGGGTATTCAGGGAATTTAATGKAAAAACACACTGGTTGAGTTGACAGAAAAGGAGGGGAGATCTTGCATCCTACCTGGGTTGGAGCAAGAGAATTCCCWGGCTTGTCACCTCCTCGCCTATTTGTGGATAGAGGGCAGGTCGGGGAGAAATGACCCCTTTCCCCACAATAGGAGCAGAGGCCCAGATTCCTCCTTCTCCTACGCTCTGCCTCGGGCAAAAGTGCAGAGCTCACCTCCATCGGATCTGGCCACAGAGCAGGTGTAGCCATGGGCTCCAGATTCCGCTCAGGTCTTCGTCGGGACCCCAGGAGGTTGTCCAAACAAATCGCCATACTGATGAGCTGGTCGAGTGACAGGTTGTCATCACGCCAGGCTAACTCCATCTGTACCTCCTCCACGGGCCGGCTCAGATGGGACGGAGGCAGGTCGTGGTGTGGGGGCTGGTGTCGGAGCCGGTGCTGGAGATTGGAGGGACTGCACATTCCCCTTCAAGCGCATGATGGTTGCCAGCACGCTGTCCATGGCGCTGCCAAGCCTGGAGAGACAGTCCTTGTGATGCTGGTCGATAGCTCGGTCTTTCCTGCTGTCTCCATTTATTTGGGTTGGTTATTCTGTCACGTTGTCTAATGATTGGAGACAGGCGCAGGAATACGTAATAAGGGGTTTTATTTTCTCCACCCAAACAAAAGAGCGAAGTGTAAACCTCTAAATAATACATGGGACGAGTCCCATAAAACAAGTGCACAAATACATGTWGCATGGACACGAATTCAACAGCACAGGTACTCACGGGACCAATGGACATGGTAACAATAACAGACAAGGACAATGGGGAACAGAGGGCACATATATAACATACTAATCAGGGGGAATGGGAACCAGGTGTCTGTAATGAGACAGTCCGGGGTTGGTGTAATGAATCCAGTTCAGTGACACCTAGAAGGCCGGTGACAAAAACCTYCGGAGCTGGTGAACGGAATGAGCAGCAGTACCGGGGGGTTCTGTGACACTAATAATCAGAGGTGTGGACTCGAGTCACATGACCTGGACTCGAGTCAGACTCGAGTCACAAATATGACGACTTGCAACTCGACTTTGACTTTAACACCAATGACTCGTAACTTGACTTGGACTTGAGCCTTATGACTCGACCTGACTTGATACCCTCCCCAAGCCCAAATATAAAAAATGATGCTGTGCAGCGCATCAACTCTTCATTTAACGGATTACAGTTTGAATCGGACAGCAGCCAATCAAATTGTGCCAACTGAGAAAAAGTTGTGCGTGGCAGTGCAGAGGAACATCGGCGGGTGAATTCAGATGGAGCCCTTGGAAAGATGATACCCCAAATTATTATTTTCAGATATAAAGACGACACTGTATCAACAAAAAACGGATTGCAACTTGCAAAACATGTGGGAAGAAAATTACAGAGGCGCAGCAATTTCCAACTTTGTTTGACATTTGAAGCTGCACAAAGAATGGTAAGTCGTGGCTAATATAGCCGACAGCTATATATTTTATTACTTTACTGGTGTATCATGTAGGCTAACTTAACGTTAAATCAATGAGCCTCCACACAGTCAGTCAGTGCGGGAACGTGATCATTGCACCCAAGATTGAGCTACAACTGGCTAGGCAGTTGGTAGCCTAAATCCTGCCTGATGTTACTGCTGTTCCTAAAACTATTGACATACGTTAGCCTACTGTAACCACACAGAGAGAGTGTGTGTGTGTGTGTTAAGGTTGAGCGATTGTGTACAAGCCTACATCGCCCGATTGCGCCCCATAGCGATCCTCGATAGTCAATCACTATTGGGGGGAGGTGTGTCTTTCTCATGGCAAGCCATGTATTTCCATGGAAATATAACGTTTATTTGGAAAGTAATAAATATATAGATATTTGTTAAAGCATTCATGATTTGCGTAAATGCAATATACTATTACTCTTGTTAAAAATATGAAATGGTATTACATTTGGTGAAGAGCACATTATGACTTGTTTAGGACTCAACTCAAAGTTTAGGACTTGAGACTTGACTTGATACTTGATGGTCTTGACTTGAGTCTTGACTCGGAGTCGCCTGTCTTGACTTGGGACTTGACTTGTGACTTGAGTGCTAAGACTTGAGACTTACTTGTGACTTGTAAAACAATGACTTGGTACCACCTCTGCTAATAATAGATTTAATAATAGATGTCTTTTTAAAATAGTTTTAATTATAAACACAATCACAAAATCACTTTAAAAAAGAAAACAAACCCAAAAAACAAATATAGGGATCTGGCAGATTCTTGGGCAATGGCTTCCATTGCTTTACTACCAGTGCTTGACTTGGGCTGGAACACGAGTAAATTAATACCAGCACCTATTTCAGTCCAAGTGAAGAACTGTTCACTACTACGCTTCACTACTCATGTCATAAAATACATAAATGCTAAAAAACTACTTAACATGCCAAGACAATTTATTACACCTAACTTTTACATTTGGAAACTCTATTTTGATGCATAGACTTATTATACTTTAAGCACCTTTCAGTTGCATCTGATGTGTTTTACTACCAACAATACAAAAGAGATTTGCAGAAAATGTTCATAGTGTGTTAAGGTCGGTCAGGAGAAGTTGCCATGCATTATTACCCAATTACAATTGTGGTTCTATGCAATTGCTGTTGGAATTTTTGAGGGGAAAGTGGGAGAGATGGTCTTTATCTCTCAAAACAAGAGAGCCACTAACAGTTTTATACCGGCATCAGTACGGCTTTTAAATTAAATACAAATGTTTGTGACTTATGTGACCTTGAATAGCACTTGTGTCTGTTATGTGTGCATTTTGCTGTTATATGTTTTCTATATATCTACATCTATTTACATCTTATCACACTTGCCAAAACTGGAGTTTCTTCTGAAATAAAGCTATATTCTATTCTATTCATTTATATTATACTCTATTGAGTGGAAAGGAGACAGAATGAGAGAATCAGGCGATTAATTAAACATAATCTGATACTACGGTAGAAGGATCCTTTTATACAGATTTGTACCTGTGTTTATCAAACATTCAGATCCCTATTTTTAGAGTGCATTTTAAGAACAGTGCTCTATGATGTTTTATACAGTACTGAAGGCTAAATTTAGAGCTAGCTAACAATAGATTCCCGCTAGCATTTTTAGATAAACTGTGCTGTTGGGTTGACAAAGTCATGTCTGCAATTCATTTGTCTGAAAGATATTCAGCAACTCTTGTAGGACAATGGAAGTTAAATGTGTTGATTTTCTCATAATTATTTCCTTTTATATTTACATTATATATTTATATAATATTTATATAATTAAAGTGTTTTTATCATATTGTTTTATATTTTGTTATCACGTTTTTATTATTAACCTATATGTTTTATCATTTGTGTAGCACTTTGGGCTGCAATGTGTATGAGAGGTGTTAAGCAAAAGCAGTTATTATTAATAGTATTATTCATATATTAAACAATGTATTAAGTATTGCTTTTGTCTATTAAACCTTGTCAGACCAGTCATTTCCTCAAAGATGGATGGAAGGAAGGATCCATTATAAGTATTCGAAACACTGTTATAGAAGACTGTGGGTTGAACAGGGTTGTAGATCAAATCAAATTGTATTTGTAGCAGCAGTGTAAAAAGAAACGGGGGGGGGGGGGGGGGGGTTCTCCAATGTAAATAGTCGGGTGGCCATGTGATTCATTGTTCAGTAGTCTTCTGGCTTGGGGGTAGAAGCTGTTAAGGAGCCTTTTGAAATAGACTTGGCACTACGGTACCGCTTACTGTGCGGTAGCAAGGAGAACAGTTTATGACTTGGGTGACTGGAGCCATTGACAATATTTAGGTCCTCCCTCTGACACCGCCTGGTATAGAGGTTCAGACCCAGTGATGTACTGGGCCATACGCACTACCCTCTGTAGCGCATTACGGTCAGATGCAGAGCAGTTGCCATACCAAGCGACGATGCAGCCAGTCAAGATGCTCTCAATGGTGCAGCTGTAGCTCTATTTGAGGATCTGGGGACCCCTACCAAAACTTTTCAGTCTCCTGAGGGGGAAAAGGTGTTGTCGTGCCCTCTTCACAATTGTCTTGGTGTGTTTGAACCATGATAGTTCGTTGGTGATGTGGACACCAAGGAACTTGAAACTCTCGACCCGCTCCACTACAGCCCCGTCGATGTTAATGGGGGCCTGTTCGGCCTTCCTTTTCCTATAGTCCGCGATCAGCTCATTTGTCTTACTCACATTGAGGGAGAGGTTGTTGTCCTGGCACCACACTGCCAGGTTTCTGACCTCCTCCCTACAGACTGTCTCATCGTTGTTGTTGGTGATCAGGCCTACCACTGTTGTGTCGTCAGCAAACTTAATGATGGTGTTGGAGTCGTGCTTGGCCACGCAGTCGTGGGTGAACAGGGAGTATAGGAGGGGACTAAGCACCCACAACCGAGGTGCCCCAGTGTTGAGGATCAGCGTGGCAGATGTATTGTTGCCTACCCTTGCCACCTGGGGGCGGCCCGTCTGGAAGCCCAGGTCCAGTTGCAGAGGGAGGTGTAGTCCCAGGGTCCTTAGCTTAGTGATGAGCTTTGGGCACTATGGTGTTGAACGCTGAGCTGTAGTCAAAGAACAGCATTTTCACATAGGTGTTCCTCTTGTCCAGGTGGTAAAGGGCAGTGTGGAGTGCGATTGAGATTGCGCCATCTGTGGATCTGTTGGGGCGGTATGCGAATTGGAGTGGGTCTAGGGTTTCCGGCATTATGGTGTTGATGTGAGCCATCACCAGCCTTTCAAAGCACTTCATGGCTACCGACGTGAGTGCTACGGGGCGGTAATCATTTAAGCAGGTTACCTTTGCTTTCTTGGGCACAGGGACTATGGTGGTCTGCTTGAAACATGTAGGTATTACAGCCTCGGTCAAGGAGAGGTTGAAAATGTCAGTGAAGACACTTGCCAGTTGGTCCGCGCATGCTTTGAGTACACATCCAGGTAATCCGTCTGGCCCCACGGCTGTGTGAATGTTGACCTGTTTAAAGGTCTTGCTCACATCAGCTTCGGAAAGCGTGATCACACAGTCATCCAGAAACAGCTGGTGCTCTCATGCCTGCTTCAGTGTTGCTTGCCTCGAAGCGAGCATAAAAGCCATTTACAGTGGCAAGAAAAAGTATCTGAATCCTTTGGAATGTCCTGGATTTCTGCATAAATTAGTCATCAAATTTTATCTGATCTTCATCTTAGTCACAATAATAGACAAACACAATATGCTTAAACTAATAACACCTAAGATTAAGAATTGTTGACTTGCATAAAGCTGGAAAGTGCAGAATGCTAAAGGAGGTTAAAGAATACTAGAGTGTACAGTCGTGGCCAAAAGTTTTGAGAGTGACACAAATAAATTTTCACAAAGTCTGCTGCCTCAGTTTGTATGATGGCAATTTGCATATACTCCAGAATATTATGAAGAGTGATCAGATGAACTGCAATTAATTGCAAAGTCCCTCTTAGTCGTGCAATTGAACTGAATTTCAAAAAAACATTTCCACTGCATTTCAGCTCTGCCACAAAACGACCGGCTGACATCATGTCAGTGATTCTCTCGTTAACACAGGTGTGAGTGTTGACGAGGACAAGGCTGGAGATCACTCTGTCATGCTGATTGAGTTCGAATAACAGACTGGAAGCTTCAAAAGGAGGGTGGTGCTTGGAATCATTGTTCTTCCTCTGTCAACCATGGTTACCTGCAAGGAAGCACGTGCCGTCATCATTGCTTTGCACAAAAAGGGCTTCACAGGCAAGGATATTGCTGTCAGTAAGATTGCACCTAAATCAACCATTTATCGGATCATCAAGAACTTCAAGGAGAGCGGTTCAATTGTTGTGAAGAAGGCTTCAGCTGTGGGATAGGGGCACCACCAGTACAGAGCTTGCTCAGGAATGGCAGCAGGCAGGTGTGAGTGCATCTGCACGCACAGTGAGGCGAAGACTTTTGGAGGAAGGCCTGGTGTCAAGAAGGTCAGCAAAGAAGCCACTTCTCTCCAGGAAAAACATCAGGGACAGACTATTCGGCAAAAGGTACAGGGATTGGACTGCTGAGGACTTGGGTAAAGGAATTTTCTCTGATGAATCCCCTTTCCGATTGTTTGGGGCATCCGGAGAAAAGCTTGTCCGGAGAAGGAAAGGTGAGCGCTGCCATCAGTCATGTGTCATGCCAACAGTAAAGCATCCTGGGACCATTCATGTGTGGGGTTGCTTCTCAGCCAAGGGAGTGGGCTCACTCACAATTTTGCCTAAGAACACAGCCATGAATAAAGAATGAACACAGCCTTTTCCAGCATGATGGAGCACCTTGCCATAAGGCAAAAGTGATAACTAAGTGGGTCGGGGAACAAAACATTGATATTTTGGGTCCATGGCCAGGAAACTCCCCAGACCTTAATCCCATTGGGAACTTGTGGTCAATCCTCAAGAGGTGGGTGGACAAACAAAAACCTACAAATTCTGACAAACTCCAAGCATTGATTATGCAAGAATGGGCTGCCATCAGTCAGGATGTGGCCCAGAAGTTAATTGACAGCATGCCAGGGTGGATTGCAGAGGTCTTGAAAAAGAAGGGTCAACACTGCAAATATTGACTCTTTGCATCAACTTCATGTAATTGTCAATGAA
The DNA here is from genome assembly GCF_002910315.2 of Salvelinus sp. IW2-2015. Lineage (NCBI taxonomy): Eukaryota > Metazoa > Chordata > Actinopteri > Salmoniformes > Salmonidae > Salvelinus > Salvelinus sp. IW2-2015. The sequence goes on along the minus strand of NC_036868.1, from coordinate 19,772,996 downwards.
AGCCTTTGACACTGAAATGCTTGTAATTATACTTCAGTATTCCATAGTAACATCTGACAAAAGTATCTAAAGACACTGAAGCAGCAAACTTTGTGGAAATTAATATTTGTGTCATTCTCAAAACTTTTGGCCACGACTGTACTAGAGAGAAGCCACTGCTGTCGAAAAAAAACTGCTGCACGTCTGAAGTTCGCAAAAGAGCACCTGGATGTTCTATAACGCTTCTGGCTAAATATTCTGTGGACAGATGAAACTATAGTTCAGTTGTTTGTAAGGAACACACAACACTGTGTGGAGAAAAAAAGGCACAGCACACCAACATCAAAACCTCATCCCAACTATAAAGTATGTTGGAGGGAGCATCATGGTTTGAGGCTGCTTTGCTGCCTCAGGGCCTGGACAGCTTGCTATCATTGACGGAAAAATGAATTCCCAAGTTTATCAGGACATTTTGCAGGAGAATGTAAGGCTATCTGTCTGTCAATTGAAGCTCAACAGAAGTTGGGTGATGCAACAGGACAACGACCCAAAACACAGAAGTAAATCAACAACAGAATGGCTTCAACAGAAGAAAATATGTCTTCTGGAGTGGCCAGTCAGAGTCCTGACCTCAACCCAATTTAAAATGCTGTGGCATGACCTCGAGAGCAGTTCACACCAGACATCCTAAGAATATTGCTGAACTGAAACAGTTTTGTAAAGATGAATGGTCCAAAATTCCTCCTGACCATTGTGCAGGTCTGATCCACAACTACAGAAAACATTTGGTTGAGGTTATTGCTGCCAAAGGAGGGTCAACCAGTTATTAAATCCAAGGGTTCACATACTTTTTCCACCCTACACTGTGAATGTTTACACAGTGTGTTCAATAAAGACATGAAAACGTATACTTGTTTGTGTGTTATTAGTTTAAGCAGACTATGTTTGTCTATTGTTGTGACTTAGATGAAGATCAGATCAAATTTGATGACCAATTTATGCAGAAATCCAGGTAATTCCAAAGGGTACACATGATTTTCTTGCCGCTGTAGCTCATCTGGTAGGCTTGTGCCACTGGGCAGCTCGTGGCTGGGTTTCCATTTGTTGTCTGTAATAGTTTGCAACCCCTGCCACATCCTACGAGCGTCACAGCCGGTGTAATAGGATTCAATCTTAGTCCTGTATTGACGCTTTGCCTGTTTGATGGTTCGTCTGATGGCATAGCGGGATTTCTTATAAGTATCCTGATTAGTGTCCCACTCCTTGAAAGCGGCAGTTCTAGCCTTTAGCTCGGTGCGGGTGTTGCCTGTAATCCATGGCTTCTGGTTGGGATATGTACGTACGGTCACTGTGGGGACGACGTCGTCGATGCACTTATTGATGAAGCCGGTGACTGATGTGATATACTCCTCAATGCCATTGGATGAATCCCGGAACATATTCCAGTCTGCGCTAGCATAACAGTCCTGTATAGCATCCGCGTCATCTGACCACTTGTACAGACTATATTTGTTTGATTTGTGTAATCTGTAAAGACATCAAATTCTGCACCAGAGATTGAAATAATATCAACCATAGGCAAATACATACAGAATGTTCATTCAGTGTAAATACAGCTCAGGACAAGAAATGTACTTATATTGCCCCACTAGGGGGCAGTATAATGCTGGGTTATTTACAAGTGAGTTGTGTCGACGTTGACCTAAACACTAACACAGGGTCAGATATTTTGCCATTCCATTAAATGTCAGGGTTGGAATTGAGGGTAAAGTTACCTGATCCTACATCTTTGTGGCAACTTCTGGTGCACACTTCCTACTGTTCCCTCCAAAAAAAGAGGAGGAGAGAGGAGAGCTCTCCCAATTCAAATGTGTCTATAAAGGGCCTTGTGTTGTGTTAACTGGGGGCCACAGTCTTCATGACTGACACCGTAGATGCCCAATACCAATTTTTCTGATAGATCTGATAGGGTTCAATAGGTTAAGCAACATGGTAAATATTCCATTGAGTGTATCAGAGGGCACAGTGGAGTTACCCTCATATTGCTTTCACCAATCCAATCCTTTCAGAACTATGCCACTCTGTGGGGGAAGGTAGGAGCCAGGTCATTAAATTAATCAAATAAAATTGCATTTGTCACATGCTTCGTAAACAACAGGTGTAGACTAACAGTGAAATGCTTACTTCCCAACAATACGGAGAGAGAAAAATGTTAATAATAGAAAAATAATAACACAAGGAATAAATACACAATGAGTAACGATAACTTGGCTATGTACTTGGGATACCAGTACTGAGTCGATGTGCAGGGGTACGAGGTAATTGATATAGATAGGGATAAAATTACTAGGAAACAGGATAGATAATAAATAGTAACAGCAGTCTATGGTCGGATGCCAAGCACTTGCCATACCAAGTGGTGATGCAGCCAGTCAAAATGCTCTCAATGGTGCAGCTGTAGGACTTTTTGAGGATCTGATTGTCCATTCCGAATCTTTTCATTCTCCTGAGGGGGAAGAGGCTTTGTCATGCCTTCTTCACGAATATGGTGGTGTGGACCATGATAATTCCTTAGTGATGTGGACACTGACGAACTTGAAGCTCTCGACCCTCTCCACTACAGCCTCGTCGATGTGGATGGGGACGGGCTTGGTCCTCTGTTTCCTCCTGTAGTCCACAATAAGCTCCTTTGTCTTGCTGACGTTGAGAGAGAGGTTGTTGTCCTGGCACCACACTGCCAGGTCATTGACCTCTATTCTATAGGAGTCGTGCGCAGCCACGCAGTTGTGGGTGAACAGGGAGTACAGAAGGGGATTAAGCACACACCCCTGAGAGGCCCCCGTGTTGAGGGTCAGTGTGGCGGATGTGTTGTTGCTTACCCTCACCAACTGGGGACAGCACGTCAGTAACATAAACTAATGAAAATGCTATTGTGTTATTTAGAATAAAATGAATATAATATTCTAATGTTACCTACCCAAGGCCTTCATAAACACAACCAAAATATAATTTTTGCGATAGCATACATGAAATGTATTAAATAAACTGTTAGAATGTTGCAGTCAGATTGACTGCTTATTAGCTTGAAGGGAAGTCTCTCAGGGCCCAGTGGTTCTAGTGTTAAAGGTCTTACTCACATCTGCTACGGAGAGCGAGATCACACAGTCGTCCAGAACAGCTGGTGCTCTCTTGCATGGTTCAGTGTTGCTTGCCTCGAAGCGGGCATAGAATGATTTAGCTTGTCTGGTACGCTCCAGTCACTGGGCAGCTCGCGGCTGGGTTTCCCTTTGTAATCCCTGATAGTTTGCAAACCAAATCATATCAACTTGTATCTGTCACGTGCTGAATACAACAAGTGTAGCGTGAGAGCCAGCGTAGTAGGAATCAATCTTAGTCCTGTATTGTCGTTTTAACTGTTTGTAGTCCATGCCTGCTGGTTGGGATACAGTATGTACATACGGTCACTGTGGGGATGACGTCCTCAATGACCGTATTGGTCCGACTTTAAATTACATTCAGCTTTGAAAGCACTACATGCATAAGCACGACATGCATGTGTTACAAAGTATCTATGTCATGCTTTATAAAGGGTTCATAAATGTGGCATAACTGTGTGACATAATCACTAATGTTAAATGTGACATAACCCACTATGTCGAATATGATATAAACATGTGCTTTCTAAAGGGTGACATGTTGCACTGAAGGATGGCACACGCTCTAAAGTGAAGTCCTGTTAGTCACATTACACCTATTCTTGTTCCCAGACACTTCCGCCCAAATGTGTGCAAGGTCTGGTGGACCAACGCATCAAATTTGCCCTTCATTAGTTAGGGTTAGGTTTGAAATGAAATTTTAAGAAGAGAAATTGTAGAAGTGCATGGTTTAGCCATAATTATGAATTTGTAGCTGTGACTACCATGGGGAATGTTTTTGCTAGCAAAGGACAGCCTGATGACAAATACCTTACTCAGTCAGTTCACTCCCATAGAATTCTATGCTCACTCCCACTAAGGCCAACTTTGAATGGTTGATATCCCAGGCTTATATGTGCTGTGGGCGCAATAGCCTGGGGACAACATTACACCAAGAAACACTTACCTTGATGAAAGCCACTAACATAGAGAAATTGAAAGTGGCTTTCTTCTGAAACCAAGTTACATGCTCCTCAGTAAACAAACACAACACTATAACGGACCATACGGTGCGGTGCGGGCCCAGTCAGGTCTTTGACACAACAATATAACAAGTCATACCATGGGGTGCTGGGCATCCTTGTAACAGGTAGTAATCAATCCCTGGTCTCCAGCATGGGAACAGAAGAGGAATACCTGGTGTGGTAGTCTTAGGCTCTGACACACGCACACACGCGCACGCGCACACGCACACGCACACAATCTTTGCAGGCCCATCAACCTATTTAAATACCTCACACACCCTACAGTAACCTGTGGTTCATGAGAGAACCTAAATAAATCAGCAAAACGTTAATAACCTATTTATTGACACTTCCTGTAGTGTCCTGTAATACTTTGTTTCAAGTGAGACACCTTTGGTCATCATTACACATCCATTAAGACTCTATATCACATGACGCTGTATTTACTTTAAGTCAGACCCCTTTGGTAATGTATAACACATACATTAATGCCTTGTATCATATGATGCTGAACTTACTATAAAGTCGGATACCTTTGGTCATTAATAACATACACATAAAGGCTTAATGATGTAAACACAAATGTATTAACACTTAGGGAATTATCACTAACTGATTAATCAAATAAACATTAAAAGCATGTTTAAACCATAGATTTATCTTTTTATTTTAACATTTTTAAAACAATACAAATACATTAAGTTTCAAAACGTCCAGTAATGCAAAGAAATTGAACAATACACAGGGCTGTGAATCGTGTAGCTTTTCCCTGAGCAGGCGGATGAGTGGTTCTTGCGTTTTTGCTTGCTGGAAGTTCATTTACAAATCTCATGACGTGACTATGAGACGTGGCTGTATCTCGGGGAATTTTTATTTAGCTGAGCCTGCTAGCTAGCTAAATGTGTTAGCTAGCTAGCTAGCAACTCAAATCAAATGTTATTGGTCACATACACATGGTTAGCAGATGTTAATGCGAGTGTAGCGAAATGCTTGTGCTTCTAGTTCCCACTATGCAGTAAAATCTAACAAGTAATCTAACAAATTCACAACAACTACCTTATACACATAAATTCACACACATGTAAAGGGATGAATAAGAATATGTACATATAAATATATGGATGAGCGATGGGGTAAAGGCAAGATGCAGTGTAGAATACAGTATATACATATGAGATGAGTAATGTAGGATATGTAAACATTATTAAAGTGGCGTTATTTCAAGTGACTAGTGATATATCTATGTAAACATTATTAAAGTGACGTTATTTAAAGTGACTAGTGATACCTTTATTAAGTCTGTTTATTTAAGTGGCCAGAGATTTGAGTCTGTATGTTGGCAGCAGCCTCTCTATGTTAGTGATGGCTGTTTAACAGTCTGATGGCCTTAAGATAGAAGCTGTTTTTCAGTCTCTCGGTCCCAGCTTTAATGCACCTGTACCGACCTTGCCTTCTGGATGTAAGCGGGGTGAACAGGCAATGGTTCAGGTGATTGTTGTCCTTGATTATCTTTTTGGCCTTCCTGTGACATTGGGTGCTGTAGGTGTCCTGGATGACAGGTAGTTTGCCCCTGGTGATGTGTTGTGCAGACCGCACTACCCTCTGGAGAGCCTTGCGGTTGAGGGCAGTGTAATTGCCGTACCAGGCGGTGATACAGCCCGACAGGATGCTCTCAATTGTGCATCTGTAAAAGTTTGTGAGTGTTTTAGATGACAAGCCAAATTTCTTCAGCCTCCTGATGTTGAAGAGGCGCTGTTGCACCTTCTTCACCATGCTGTCTGTGTGGGTGGACCATTTCAGTTTGTCCGTGATGTGTACGCTGATGAACTTTTCACCTTCTCCACTACTGTCCCGTCGATGTGGATGGGGGGGGGGGGGGGTGCTCCCTCTGCTGTTTCCTGAAGTCCACAATCATCTCCTTTGTTTTGTTGATGTTGAGTGAGAGGTTATTTTCCTGACACCACACTCCGAGGGCCCTCACCTCCTCCTTGTAGGCTGTCTCGTCGTTGTTGGTAATCAGGCCTACCACTGTAGTGTCATCTGCAAACTTGATGATTGAGTTTGAAGCGTGCATGGCCACGCAGTCATGGGCTGAACAGGGAGTACAGGAGAGGGCTTAGAACGCACCCTTGTGGGGCCCCAGTGTTGAGGATCAGCGGGGTGGAGATGTTGTTTCCTACCTTCACCACCTGGGGGCGGACTTGTCAGAAAGTCCAGGACCCAGTCGCACAGGGCGGGGTCGAGACCCAGGGTCTCAAGCTTAATGACGAGTTTGGAGGGTACTATGGTGTTAAATACTGAGCTGTAGTCAATGAACAGCATTCTTGCATATGTATTCTTCTCCAGATGGGATAGGGCAGTGTGCAGTGTGATGGCGACTGCATCGTCAGTGGACCTATTGGGGCGGTTAGCAAATTGGAGTGGGTCTAGGGTATCAGGTAGGGTGGAGGTGATATGGTCCTTGACTAGTATCTCAAAGAACTTCAGGATGACAGAAGTGAGTGCAATGGGGAGATAGTCCTTTAGCTCAGTTACCTTAGCTTTCTTGGGAACAGAAACAATGGTGGCCATCTTGAAGCATGTGGGGACAACAGACTGGGATAGGGATTGGTTGAATATGTCCGTAAACACACCAGCCGGCTGGTCTGCGCATGCTCTGAGGACACGGCTAGGGATGCCGTCTGGGCCGGCAGCCTTGTGAGGGTTAACACGTTTAAATGTTTTACTCACGTTGGCCATGGAGAAGGAGAGCCCACAGGCTTTGGTAGCGGGCCATGTCAGTGGCACTGTATTGTCCTCAGAGCGAGCAAAGAAGTTGTTTAATTTGTCTGGGAGCAAGACATCTCGTGTTTGAGACATTGAATTGCGACTCTACTTTGTCTCTATACTGACGCTTTGCTTGTTTGATTGCCTTGCGAAGGGAATAGCTGCACTGTTTGTATTTGGTCGTGCTTCCAGTTGCCTTGCCATGATTAAAAGCGGTGGTTCGCGCTTTCAGTTTCGCGCGAATGCTGCCATCAATCCACGGTTTCTGGTTAGGGAAGGTTTTAATGGTCACAGAGGGAACGACATCTCCGATGCACTTGCTAATAAACTCGCTCACCGAGTTAGCGTATACGTCAATGTTATTGTCTGAGGCTATCCGTAACAGATCCCAGTCCACGTGATCGAAGCAATCTTGAAGAGTAGAATCCGATTGGTCAGACAAGCGTTGTATTGATCTGAGCACGGGCGTTTCCTGTTTTAGTTTCTGTCTATAGGCTTGGAGCAAAAAAATGAAGACATGGTCAGATTTCCCCGAAGGCAGGGAAGGCTTTGTATGCATTGCGGAAGTTCGAGTAGCAATGATCCAGAAATCTACCAGCTCTTGTCGCGCATTTAATATGCTGATAGAATTTAGTAAGTGTGGTTCTTAGGTTAGCTTTGTTAAAATCCCCAGCTACAATAAATGCAACCTCAGGATGTATGGTTTCCAGTTAACGTAGAGTCCAGTGAAGTTATTTCAGAGCCGAAGAGGGATCTGCTTGGGGGGGGGGGATATACACAACTGGGACTATAATCAAAGACAATTCTCTTGGAAGATAATGCAGTCAGCATTTGATTGTAAGGAATTCTAGGTCGGGTGAACAAAAGGACTTGAGTTCATGTATGTTGTTGTGATTACACCATGAGTCGGTAATCATAAGGCATAGACCCCCGCCCTTCTTCTTACCAGAGAGATGCTTCTGTCGGCGCGACGCATGAAGAAACCCGGTGGCTGTACCGACTCTGACAACATATCCCGAGTGAGCCAAGTTTCCGTGAAACAGAGAATGTTACAATCTCTGATGTCTCTCTGGAAGGCAAGTCGTGCCCTAATTTCGTCCACCTTGTTATCTAGAGATTGGACATTTTGGCGAGTAATATGCTCGGAAGCGGTGGATGGTGTGCTCGCCTTCTGAGTCTGACCAGTAGGCCGCTCCGTCTGCATCTCCTGCGGCGTCGCGTTGTTTTGGGTCGGCCTCTGGGATAATATCCCATGTCCTGGGTGGAGGACCGAACAAAGGATCCGCTTCGGGAAAGATGTATTCCTGGTCGTAATGATGGTAAGTTGACATCGCTTTTATATCCAATAGTTCTTCCCAGCTGTATGTAATAACATTTAAGATTTTCTGGGCTAACAATGTAAGAAATAATACATAAAAAATCAAATAACTGCATAGTTTTCTATGGACCTGAAGCGAGGCGACCATCTCTGTCGGCACCATCTTCAATATCCTGTGATTGCTGTGAAGTCTCCAAAATTATTTGAAATAATGATTGAGGTAGCTATGTAATCTAACTCAATACTTAACTACTACAAATTAATTAAAATGTCAATAAATAAAGGTTAACTTACTAATTTCTCTCTGTCCAGTGGCACCACAAGTGGGCATTTGATTTGCAAACTCATCACATGTGCGCTTACTGCGCTACCGAAACAGAAACACCACTAACCAAACAATTAAATTAAAGGGCAACTTCACTCCCTTTTTCACAGAGCTCAAAATGCATCCCCTGATGTGGTTAAAGCATTTCTGTAAACACAGAACATCAAATTTGGTTGTTTTTCTATTATCAACGTATGAAAAAACTGGGGGGAAAACAGAACAATTTAAGGGAAATCTGAAACCTGGAAAAACAAAACTGAGAAAAGGGAATATGGGGAAAAAAAGCATAATTAGACAAAAAATATATATTTATTTTAAAAGGCCTTCCAACGTTGAGCCAAAATTGGCTATGCACCCAAAAGGGAAAGAGGTTGGGTGGTCTTATAAATGTTTTAGAGTAATGTAATGAATACAATTTAGCAAATGCTTTAATCCAAAGCGATTTACAGTCATGCGTGCATACATTTTTATGTATGGGTGGTCCTGGCAATCGAACCCACTATCGTTGCGTTGCAATGCTCTACGAATATGCATGACAAAGTTATACATGCTTTGTGAAGCTTCAATTTAATATGATTTATTATGCCTTTATTGAGCGGTGCTTATGCCTGCAAACTCACCTTCCAGACTCATATCAAACATCTCCAATCCAAAATCAAATCTAGAGTCGGCTTTCTATTTTGCAACAAAGCCTCCTTCACTCACGCCGCCAAACTTACCCTAGTAAAACTGACTATCCTACCGATCCTCGACTTCGGCGATGTCATCTACAAAATAGCTTCCAATACTCTACTCAGCAAACTGGATGCAGTTTATCACAGTGCCATCCGTTTTGTTACTAAAGCACCTTATAGGACCCACCACTGCGACCTGTATGCCCTAGTCGGCTGGCCCTCGCTACATGTTCGTCGTCAGACCCACTGGCTCCAGGTCATCTACAAGGCTATGCTAGGTAAAGTGCCGCCTTATCTCAGTTCACTGGTCACGATGGCTACATCCACCCGTAGCACGCGCTCCAGCAGGTGTATCTCACTGATCATCCYTAAAGCCAAAACCTCATTTGGACGCCTTTCCTTCCAGTTCTCTGCTGCCTGCGACTGGAAYGAATTGCAAAAATCTCTGAAGTTGGAGACTTTTATCTCCCTCAACAACTTTAAAMATCTGCTATCCGAGCAGCTAACCGATCGTTGCAGCTGTACATAGTCCATCGGTATATAGCCCACCCAATTTACCTACCTCACCCCCCATACTGCTTTTATTTATTTACTTTTCTGCTCTTTTGCACACCAGTATCTCTACTTGCACATGATCATCTGATGATTTATCACTCCAGTGTTAATCTGCTAAATTGTAATTATTCGATTTATTGCCTACCTCATGCCTTTTGCACACATTGTATATAGATTCTCTTTTTTTCTACCATGTTATTGACTTGTTTATTGTTTACTCCATGTGTAACTCTGTGTTGTTGTCTGTTCACACTGCTATGCTTTATCTTGGCCAGGTCGCAGTTGCAAATGAGAACTTGTTCTCAACTAGCCTACCTGGTTAAATAAAGGTGAAATATATATATATCTTTTTAAATGCCACCCTTTATAAAGCACAGATTATGTCATATTTGACATATTGAGTTATGCAGGTATGCCTAATTTATGAACCCTTTATAGAGCATGACATACAGTTAGAGAGGATGTGTGACACATTTATGTAGTGTTTATGAAGGCTTTATGAAGCCTTTATAAGCTGTACCTCATTTAAAGCGGGACCAACAGCTCTTGTGCCTGTGTAATAAAAGTGTAATTACTATTGGATCAACATTTTATTGCCCTCAGAACATCCTCAATATTCGTCAGGGCTTGGACTCTACAAGGTGTCGAAAGTGTTCCACAGGGCTGCTGGCTGATGTTGACTCCAATGCTTCCCACAGTTGTGTTAAGTTGGCTGGATGTCCTTTGGGTAGTCGATCATTCTTGATACACATGGGAAACTGTTGACAGTGAAAAACCCAGCAGCGTTGCAGTTCTTGACACAAACCGGTGCGCCCGTCACCTACTACCATACCCCGTTCAAAGGCACTTAAATCTTTCGTCTTGCCCATTCACCCTCTGAATGGCACACATACACGATCCATGTCTCAATTGTCTCAAGACTTAAAAATCCTTCTTTAACCTGTCTCCTCCCCTTCATCTACACTGATTGAAGTCGATTTAAAAAGTGATTCACCTGGTCAGTCTATGAAATGGAAATGTTAATGTTTTGTATACTTAGTATATGTGTTTGTCACGCCCTGATCTGTTTCGCCTGTCTTTGTGATTGTCTCCACCCACCTCCAGGTGTCACCCGTTTTCCCAATTATTCCCAGGGTATTTATTCTTGTGTTCTCTGTTTGTGTGTTGCCAGTCTACTCTAATTTTGAGGTGATTCCATGTCCGTCATGTATTTAATTCTTGGCTACAGGCTATATTACGATTAATATCTAAGAGCCCTCCAAACCATGTGCTTATGATCATATATTTAGACTAATTCAACTAACTGTTGTAGTTTTTGGTTGCAGTTCATCAAATATTTGGCAGCCATCAAATAACTTGCATATATTCAAATACCTTAAAATATTATTTGGTTTTCTGAGAGGTATTCAAAATACTTTCAAAATATTATTTGTTTTTCTGAAACCTGCTTTTGAATATCAAAGAAAATAGTCGCCTTTCAGTTGAAACTCTATATAAACTATACCAAAAGTTGGCATTTTCAAATAAACTACACACCAGATACCAAATCCCTTACTAATGAAGCCTAGATGTGTTTCAATATATAGTGAACTCAATTCTAGTGATGTTGTCATCAGAGTATTCAGAACAGGCATTATGGACATGTCCCAAATGGCACCCTATTAAGTGCACTACTTTTGATCAGGGTCCAATGTTCTACTTTGCAAAGGATGCACCCCAAATAGTACTCCAAAAAATATGATTTTCTGCTCCACAACAGGCAATGGATTACACTTGGAAAATGCTATTGTTGAAGGTCTCTATGGCTTATCTTTTGATTATGAATACATTATTAAAATGTACTCAAGTGCCTAATTGCATCCGACAATTGCAATTAAGCGTTTAGACATAAAATACTGGACATAAAAATGGGCATACTTGTCGTACCCTCTCTCTGTATAATATACCTTACCCTGGTCCACAGTGGTGGCAAGTATAAACCCAATAAGTAGGACAGATGCTGGGTAAACAAACAATGTGAGAAGACAGTCTTGTCAGCCTCTCTCTCCATCCCTCCATCCCTCTGCTGCAGCAACAGTTATAAGACCATAGGCCGCCATTACTTCTGAAGCTGATTTCATTAGCCCTGATAAAACCTGCTTGTAAGATTTAATTTAGATCGGAGTAGCCCATTCGTCTGGGCAGGGAGGAAGACATTCCGGCCAGGCTATATATCTATCGAATGGAATCTGGGCCTCATTTCGTTATGGCTCTCCCCTTGTCTGCTGCTATTTGCATGACATTGCCGCACATCGGTGATGACTTTCAGATCTGGCCTTTTGCAAGCTAAAGCTTTGTCCGAGTGCTTCTCCATCCTTTGCCTATTGTATGGATAGATGGACAACAGATATAATTTGAGAGTTTGTCAAATATGATTCTAGTGACATTTATCAAGAAGAGAGGGAGATGGAAGATAAGCCAAGGCAAATGTGGATGCCCTTTACCAGGTCTCTCTGTATTTATTAACCATTATTCATCCAGTTTAGTTTTTTTAGATAACGTCTTTTCTTGCGAGAGAGACATGGCCCAGAATTTGATCTCTGTTATTTGCCATGCTTCGGTGACTCAATTTCATAAATATCCCCAAACCAATAAACCAGACGTCCAACAACAACATCTCTAATTGGATATGAAACAGGCTGATACAGTCCAGTGCTGTCCAAATCACTGCAACAAGAACAACAATATTTTATAATGAGAAGATTACTCTTCAACCCCCCCCTCTTAACCGTTAGGGGGATACACAAAAATGACCTTAGATCAGTGGCTACGTTCCCATTATCCCAAAGTGTATACTTCTACACTCCCCCTCATGGATTTAAAAGTAATGGGTTGCTGTGAGGAATATGGTGGAAACTCCTTTCAGCCATACTTGCATCGATCAGATGCTTTTAAATGCATGAGGGGGAGTAAATGAGTGCACACTTCTGGAGAATGGTAGAAAATTAGAATGCACCCAGTGTCTATACACAATCTCCATCATTCTATCCCATGATACTCAGGTCTTATCAAAAGGTGGTAGAATTGAGCTGTTACCACTGGTCCATCCCTGTAATGGTGAAGCACTGGATTTGGGGTTGGGTAATCTGATCTTAGATCTGTGGTTAGGAACTTTTACCTTATGTTTTTAATAATGCCAGAGGACATCAGCCTCTCATGCACAGCCCTCCTGTACTCATCAGCCTTTGCTCTTTGCTCCATCCATTGGGCTGTCCTCTGGTCCCAAAGCTGAGGTGGCATCTGCTCATAGGCTCATTAATCTGCATCTTATGTAATCGATGTCATGGGAGGTACTCTGTCTGCACCCCTCCCTCCCCTGTTGAACACCCAGACCACCCACCCCCCTTGCATCCTCCTCTGTCCCCAGTGTGGTAGACAGACTGGCAGTCAGACTGGCAGCTGCTGAAACTGTCAAGATAACTGAAGGGGATTTGAATGCACTGGGCACCAGGGTTATTCCACCTGGTTGTTTGATGGTCCAATGCAGCCTTGATTTTTTTTCAATATCAAATCATTTCTGGGTAACAATTAAGTACCTTACTGTGATTGCTTTCAATGAAACTAGTAAAAAATAAACCAAAATAGCTTCTTAGCAAAGTGCAATTTTTCAAGCAAGAATTTAACTAGGACTGTCTTGGAGTGGTTTGGAAAACTGAAAACTAGCTGTTATTGGCAGAGAAGTTTGGAATTCCCTTTCTTATTAGTCTATTAACTAATTTACTACTGCATCCCACCAAAACAGGCTGTAATTTCAGGCAGTCTTTTCAAACAGCTCTTACACCAAAAGGGCATTATCATAATTTTTACAATTTCACAGTATTAGTCAACAACACAGTGTGGAGATATATAGAAAACGTTTTTTTGACTGCACTGGGCCTTTAAGAATCAGATAGGGCTGGGGCTGCAGTGAGATGCTGTCTTTTTTAGCTCACACAGCACAGCCTGGGGACAAACCACCTGAGAAAAAATGGTTTACTCAAATAACAAAGGCCACGCATCCTCATCATCAGCAGGGGAAAAATTCTAATAAAAATGTGTAGGTTAGTGTAGGAATCTGTAGGAATACGTTCCGTTAGCAATATGGAGGAAAAGACAAAAAAGGCTTGTTACTTCTTGTTTTGGACAGCCATTTTTATGGTAAGCCGACTCTCAGTCTCCCCCTCATTTGCTCAGCAGTTAAGTATGGCATCCAAGTTAATGAAGTCTTGAGAAAAGAGTCCAGCTCTTTCTATGAGTCTCATTTGCTAATTTACCAATTACTGGGACTAAGATAGAATTTGAGAAAGGGCAGTTAATAATATGTTTTCCAATAACCTAGCTGTCAAATGTTAGTGGAGACCCATTGCCTTTCTAGGGAGTGGCTGGTGCTTCACTCTTAGAAATAAGGGTACGGTTAGGGTACAGTTTTGTTCCCTGGGGTATAAAAATATCAAAATACATATAATGCACCTTCATTAGGTACACATAATTATTTCACATGGTATAATGGTACCCAATATTTTGAACATAAAGGTACAATAATCACATACTCACTCTAAAAAAAAATGGGTACAGAGTGAAGGTACATTTCTGTTTCCCAGGGTACAAATGTATTTTGTGTACCCTCAATGCCCTGAATACCCACCATAAGTTACAATGATGAATGTTTTCCCCCTAAAAGGAACTAATGTCTTTGACACCGGGGTGGTACCCTAAAATGTCAAATTGTTTTTAATATCTGTGTTTTTGCATGTACTTTGATTGATTGATTAATCTTATGCTTTGCAAAGATAAATAAATACAAATCTAAACTAATCTGATTAGTTAGTTTGACTTATTGCACCCGTTACTGAAATGTTTTTTTCCAGTAGGTAGTCTCCTCACAATGTTACTAACCCTGGCAGTCATTATGAATGCAGTTTGCAGGTGAATACAAATTCCAGCTGTTGGATATCCAAACTCTACCTGGATTCCAATAGCAACTACACTTTGCAAACCAGCAGAATGTGACTTGCAAGTAGGTTTGCAAAATTCAGGTAACTTTCCCAAATGTCCCAGTTTTCCAGAAATCCTGGTTGGAAGATTCCTGGAAATGGGAGGGAATAAGCAGGAAATCTTTCAACCAGTATTTCTTGAAAATCTGGGAGTTGGGAGTTAAGGGAATTTGGAAACCCTACTTCCAGGCCTGATGTGGCCTATACACCATGTGTCACGCCCTGACCGTAGATTGCTTTGTATGTTTCTATTTTTTGTTTGGTCAGGGTGTGATGTGGGTGGGCATTCTATGTTTGTATGTCTAGGTTTTGTATTTCTATGTTAAGGCCTGGTATGGTTCCCAATCAGAGGCAGCTGTCTATAGTTGTCTCTGATTGAGAACCATACTTAGGTAGCCAGTTTTCCCACTTTTAGTCGTGGCTGGTTATTTTCTGTTTAGTGTTTGTTGCACCTGTCAGAACTGTTCCGGTTATTCCTTTTGTTATTTTGTATTCAGTGTTCAGTTTCGAATAAATAATATGAACACGTATCACGCTGCACCTTGGTCCTCACCTTCTTCCGATGAATGCCGTTACACCATGAGTTTCAGGCCACTGTATTCGGGTAAAACTAGGCTTCAAAATAAGGCCTTATTAAATATTTAATGTATTGCCATAAAGAGTTTAAATGTAATGATAACATACTCCTAGGAACTCACTTGGTGAAGGCCATAGGACTGAAAATGAATTAATTTTACAACCATGTCTCTGTCACTAACAGATACAGTCATGGGTGGTAAGTCCACAAATTACTCAAAAAGGCAAGTCACACCGCAAAATTATATTGGTGGGGGCTTGGCTTTCAGTTATTTTTTTTTGGGCCACCTGTGAGTGGAAGTGTTTTACCAGTTTAAGTGGTCTATGGTAGAGGGTACATTTTTTGTCACTTACATGGAACATATAGCTTTGTCACTGGGGTGGCACCCTATTTAAATGTGTTATTTATTTATTTAACCTTTATTTAACCAGGTAGGCTAGTTTATTTATTTACAACTGGCCAAGATAAAGCAAAGCAGTGCAGCACAAACAACAACAACGAGTTACAAATGGAATTAACAAACATAGAGTCAATAATACAATAGAAAAAGTCTATATACAGTGTGTGCAAATGAGGTAGGATAACGGAGGTAAGGCAATAAATAGGCCATAGTGGCAAAATAATTACAATATAACAATGAAACACTGGAGTGATAGATGTGCAGAAGATGAGTGTACAAGTAGAGATACTGGGGTGCAAAGGAGCAAAATAAATAAAATAGATAACAGTATGGGGATGAGGTAGTTGGATGGGCTAATTACAGATGGGCTATGTACAGGTGCAGTGATCTATGAGCTGCTCTGACAGCTGGTACTTAAAGCCAGTGAGGGAGATATGAGTCTCCAGCTTCAGTGATTTTTGCAGTTCGTTCCAGTCATTGGCAGCAGAGAACTGGAAGGAAAGGCGGCCGAAGGAGGAATTGGCTTTGGGGGTGACCAGTGAGATATACCTGCTGGAGCGTGTGCTACGGGTGGGTGCTGCTATGGTGACCAGTGAGCTGAGATAAGGTGGGGCTTTACCTAGCAAAGACTTATAGATGAAATGGAGCCAGTGGGTTTGGCGACGAATATGAAGCGAGGGCCAGCCAACGAGAGCATACAGGTCGCAATGGCGGGTAGTATATGAGGCTTTGGTGACAAAATGGATGGCACTATGATAGACTGCATCCAATTTGCTGAGTAGAGTGTTGGAGGCTATCTTGTAAATGACATCGCCGAAGTCAAGGATCGGTAGGATAGTCAGTTTTATGAGGGTATGTTTGGCAGCATGAGTGAAGGATGCTTTGTTGCGAAATAGGAAGATGATTCTAGTTTTATTTTTGGATTGGAGATGCTTGATGTGAGTTTGGAAGGAGAGTTTACAGTCTAACCAGACACCTAGGTATTTGTAGTTGTCCACATATTCTAAGTCAGAACCGTCCAGAGTAGTGATGCTGGGCGGGTGGGCAGGTATGGGCAGCGATCGGTTGAAGAGCATGCATTTAGTTTTACTTGCATTTAAGAGCAGTTGGAGGCCGCGGAAGGAGTGTTGTATGGCATTGAAGCTCGTCTGGAGGTTAGTTAACACAGTGTCCAAAGAAAGGCCAGATGTATACAGAATGGKGTCGTCTGCGTAGAGGTGGATCAGAGTCACCAGCAGCAAGAGCGACATCATTGATGTATACAGAGAAAAGAGTCGGCCCAAGGTTTGAACACTGTGGCACCCAACACTGTGGCACCCCCGTTGACCGGGGTAGGGGTAGCCAGGTGGAAAGCATGGCCTGCCGTAGAAAAATGCTTATTGAAATTCTCAATTAACGCGGATTTATCGGTGGTGACAGTGTTTCCTAGCCTCAGTGCAGTGGGCAGCTGGGAGGAGGTGCTCTTATTCTCCATGGACTTTACAGTGTCCCAGAACTTTTTGGAGTTTGTGCTACAGGATGCAAATTTCTGTTTGAAAAAGCTAGCCTTTGCTTTCCTAACTGCCTGTGTATATTGGTTCCTATAAAGGCTACATTTACCTTTTCTAACAACACGCTTTTGTACCTGTGGACTATATGTAAGACAGGTACTATCTGAGGTATCAACTGGGGTACTGAGAATGTATGCTACAGTATATAGCAGGRGTATTCAACTCTTACTTTACGAGGTCCGGAGCATGCTGGTTTTCTGTTCTACCTGATAATGAATTGCACCCAGCTGGTGTCACAGGCCTAAATCCATCCCTGATTAGAGGGGAATGATGAAAAAGAGTAGTACTGTATCTCCATCATGACAACGCAGACTTTGGGATGACAAAAGTCATTATTTTATGTAGATGTGTAAAAAGACTGAAATGTAAAAAAAAAAAAGCTTTTGATCCCTATTTTAACTCAATGATGGTGTTTGCAAGAGAGACGAGAGATGGGTGCTACACATCAGCTAACAATGACACATCTCTCTGTTTCAGTAACAATTCTCTACCCCTCCCTCTTGCCTGAGCTCACTCTCTCCATCCAAAGGGGGAGAAAATGTTGATAAATTCTCATATTAGGCCATGCAGGGTAAACTCCCCTGGACCCTGGAGAGCAATGGTGTGTGTGTGTGTGTGTGTGTGTGTGTGTGTGGTGTGTGTGTGTGTGTGTGTGTGTGTTGTGTGTGTGTGTGTGTGTGTGTGTGTGTGTGTGTGTGTGTGTGTGTGTGTGTGTGTGTGTGTGTGTGTGTGTGTGTGTGTGTGTGTGTGTGTGTGCGTGTGTGCGTGTTGTGTGTGTGTGTATTTGTTCTGTAATTTCCCTCCCCAATACAGGGTTTCATTGATCGGGTCCAGGCAGACACCAAAATTAAGACAAAGTGATGAAGTGGAGGCAGTGGGTTGTCATTGTCCCTGTGTGAGCTTTATGGCCTGTTGTCCTGTCACAAACAAATGAGAAGTGGGGGACTCTGGAATGATTAACACAATCTGTTCCAAAAACACACTCCATCATTGTTAATGGGGAAGTTGGCAGCCTGAATGGGGAAGAAAAGCAGTTTTGCCCTCAGTGCTATCGCTCAGAAGAAATGCTAAGTAAGGAGGGGAGATTGCTAATCGAACCATTAAGCATAAGCATTTCGCTACACTCGCATTAACATCTGCTAACCATGTGTATGTAACAAATAAAATTTGATTTGATTTGAAGGCGAAAGGAATACAGGGGCATCATGCATATGGAATTTTAGACGATTCTGGCATCAATTTCAATGTATTTGTATCTATTCTATTATACAATACTAGCCAGATCTGGGTTCACACGTTAGCTGTGCTTGATTGAGGTTGCCTGTCTGGTGCAATTTGGCACTTCACTTGTCTTCCCATTTGTACTTCAGGCAGGCCCAATCAAACACACAAAGTATTTGAAAGATTTCAAATACTATTTGAACACAGGAGATCTTATACTAACCATACCTCAATTTTTGTCCCAGCTACGGATGGATGAAAGAGAGGGACATGCGTGACAAAAGAGGAGCTTAGTCTGGTCTAGTCTAGTGTTAGCACTGCAGACTCCGGACTAACTCTAGATTAGCGGCAGAGAGTTCGATCCCAGTGATCACTACCTTCATGTCTTCTCCGTATCTGCTTTCCCAATCATTCATGACTTCCTAAGAAGTGCTAACTAGATGTATTATCAGATGTATGAAATGCTTATCATCAGCATTGGTATACAAAGTCAGAGTACCYGAGTCCCTCATTACAAAGCCAGTCCAGCATTAGGAGAAAGGTCTGGTCCATCTGCATTTAGCTAGTGTGTGTCACCAAATGTCTTGTGATAGACTAGCGTCCTGTCCAGGGGATGTACTTGTATTTCAAGATGCATCACGCTACAGAAACAGGAGATACTGTAGGCTCCTGCTTTATGGTTTGTTCTGGCCTAGACAAGGCTTCTTGTCACCAAAGAGAACTATTGATTGAAGGTTATTATTCTGAATAAGAGAACAAACGACAAACCCCAATGAATAATCTAATTCAAGTAAAAGGGTCACACCTTTGAATAATAGCACCATAATAGCACCATAATTCAAATTGAAATTGGACCGTTCCTAATCTACATGTTAATCAAGCTAAGGTTTGATGTTTTGGTTTCAGTTTTACGAATTGGCGATGGACGACGTATTGATTCTGTTGTTCCTCTGTGATGCAAATGGGGGTTAATGGGTCGAATATTTTACAACCTTAAACATTAGAGCGATAGAGCTTTGATCCTGAACCTGGACTTGTGGACATCTTCCATGAGTTCTCGTCGTCAAACAAGCAAATCTGTCCTTTTGCATTGAAGTCTTACTGAGGGGGATATAAATGTCTCACTGCGGATCCTTTCGTTTTGACCTTGCATAAAAAATGTGGATGGCCTTTCGGTTAAAAGGTTTGTTTCTCGTTGATTTGAACCCACAGGATCAAATAAAAGAGGAAAAGAGAGAGAGGACCATAAACTTCAGTCATTCAGGATGGCTGACTTCACCAGTATCCTCTGGATACATTAAAGTTACAGCAGCAGCCTCATGACAAGAAGTAGGTACTTTCCTCTAACCACTGATCCATGGTCAGATTTCTCCTCCGCCTAATGGTTAGGTTTGAGGTGGAGGGAATCTGATCCTAGATCTGTGGGGCAACTTCTACATTGTGATAAGGACAGCGATGTTTTACAATGGCTGTCAGGATGTGCCAAACCTTATTATGTCTCCTGATAGTTATAGCAATTTCAAGGGTATTCTGCTGGTGGCTTGGCCCCATCCTCTAATGTTAGCGAACAGTCTGGGAAGGTAGTGTGCGGCAAACGTAAGTGTCTGTTCCGGGTTTATCTGCCACTACAAATAATAATGTGGCCATGTAGGGCTTCTATTACATAATAAGAATAGCAAAGTAATTTTCAGTGTGAATATTACCACTAAAAAAACACAGTAATGCTTACTAAAAGGAGCTATTTGGTGCTTCACTGTAACATTTAGGAATTTTCATAAAAATCCTTCAACTGAAGTTGTTATTAAGTAACATGTTCGCCGCAAACACAACTCTTCTTGAACTCACCTCTAATGTCATAAAAGACGTCAGAATGATGTCACTGCGACCAGTTTTGCCAGCTGGGCTCCCTGTTCTAAGGTTAGCTCTTTGTAAGTCATTGGTAGTCTGTCCACATTTAAAGGGATAGTTCACCCAAATTACAAATGTACATACATGATTTGTTTTCTTACCTTGACATAAGAGACTAAAATCGAAGTGTATGTTAATTTGCAGGCATATGCAGATAAAAAGTAGCCTGTATTTGTGTCCAATGATATTCATGAGTATGTGTTTTACTCCTTACTGTGTGGGTGTGTGCGTGTGTCTTGCGTCAGTTCTACTGTCCTTCAGGGTGTGTAGTTATTTGCGGTCAGGTCACTTTGACATTTCAGCACATTACTCCTGTGTCTCAGCCTACCTCCTTCCTCATCTGTGACCTTTCCACTCACACACACTGCTGACAATGCGTTGAGTCAGGGAAGGCCAACACCAAGGGCAATGGTGAAGTGCATTCCACGAGCATCTTATACACTCAATCTCAAATTAGCGGGACGTTTTTTGCTGAAATTGTGTCTCAAGAGATACCAATCATCGAGCAGCAGACATTTTTCCCATCAGGCAGTATGTTATGGTCTGTTGTGTTAAAGGCACAATCTGAAATAATTAAAACACATTTATTTTCTTTTTTATTTCACCTTTATTTAACCAGGTCGGCAACTTGAGAACAAGTTCTCATTTGCAACTGCGACCTGGCCAAGATAAAGCAAAGCAGTTCGACACATACAACAACACAGAGTTACACATGGAGTAAACAAACATACAGGCAATAATACAGTAGAAAAACAAGTATATATACAGTGTGAGCAAATGAGGTGAGATAAGGGAGGTAAAGGCAATAAATAGGCCATGGTGGCGAAGTAATTACAATTACAGTTACACCCATACATTTTCTATGGGATTGAGGTCAGGGCTTTGTGATGGCCACTCCAATACCTTGACTTTGTTGTCCTTAAGCCATTTTGTCACAACTTTGGAAGTATGCTTGGGGTCATTGTCCATTTGGAAGACCCATTTGCGACCAAGCTTTAACTTCCTGACTGATGTCATGAGACGTTGCATCAATATATTCAAATAATTTCCCTGCCTCATGATGCCATTTATTTTGTGAAGTGCACCAGTCCCTCCTGCAGCAAAGCACCCCCACAACATGATGCTGCCACCCCCTGCTTCACGGTTGGGATGATGTTCTTCGGCATGCAAGCCTCCCCCCTTTCCTGCAAACATAACAATGGTCATTATGGCCAAACAGTTCTATTTTTGTTTCATCAGACCAGAGGACATTTCTCCAAAAAGTACAATCTTTGTCCCCATGTGCAGAGCAGTGGCTTCTTCCTTGCTGAGCGGCCTTTCAGGTTATGTCGATATAGGACTCGTTTTACTGTGGATATAGATACTTTTGTACCTGTTTCCTCCAGCATCTTCACAAGGTCCTTTGCTGTTCTTCTGGGATTGATTTGCACTTTTCGCACCAAAGTACGTTCATCTCTAGGAGACAGAATGCGTCTCCTTCCTGAGCGGTATGACGGCTGCGTGGTCCCATGGTGTTTATACTTGCGTACTATTGTTTGTACAGATGAACGTGGTACCTTCAGGCATTTGGAAATTGCTCCCAAGGATGAACCAGACTTGTGGAGGTCTACAATTCTTTTTCTGAGGTCTTGGCTGATTTCTTTTGATATTCCCATAATGTCAAGCAAAGAGGCACTGAGTTTGAAGGTAGGCCTTGAAATAAGCTATCAGAATCTTCTAAAGCCATGACATAATTTTCTGGAATTTTCCAAGCTGTATGTAAACTTCTGACCCACTGGAATTGTAATACAGTGAATTATAAGTGAAATAATCTGTCTGTAAACAATTGTTGGAAAAATGACTTGTGTCATGCACAAAGTAGATGTCCTAACCGACTTGCTAAAACTATAGTTTGTTAACAAGAAATTTGTGGAATGTTTGAAAAACGAGTTTTAATGACTCCAACCTAAGTGTATGTAAACTTCCGACTTCAACTGTAGATATGTATATGGGTAGGGGGACTAGGCAACAGGATATAAGATAAGCAGAGTAGCAGAAGCTTGCATGTGAGTGGGTGTGTAGAGTCAGTATAAATATATGTGCATATTATGTTTGTTATGTATGAAGTTTTTGCACTTTAAGGCCATAGCTCTAAGTTTTTGGCATTCAAGAAAAAATAAATGTTAAAAACTACAAGGCTGTGGGAGTAGTCACTTCCTGGTTACTTTCACAGCGTACAGTATTATCGTCTTTTCTCAGTTGGATTTGATCAACTCCTGCATCCTCTCTCTTCCGTCCTCTATCGCCTCCTTTTGAAAAAGGTCAAAGGTAAACGAGGAGAGGCAGCAAGGAGAGGGTCCAAGGAAGAAAATAAGTTTGTGTGAAATGAGACTCTCCTTCTCCACTCTCGTGTCATCAGGCAAATTATGTTTACATGGGTGGATGTGTAAAGTGATAAAAACGAATTAAGTTAGTTGTGCAAGACATTTTATAGATAAAATGTAAGTAGCATATTGTTTTTAAATGTGTGCATGCTTTTCTTCTCCTAGAAAATAAAAGTTGATTCAAAGAGGGTGTAGCAGGCTTATTTATGAAGGACTTAGGTAGGATACACATTAGGCTTGGGCGGTATACCGTATATACATACCGAGGTATATGGAAAAAGCCACGGGATAGTTTTTCAATACCATCAATACCGTTGAAACTATGTCTTTGAAGTGTTTTTAATAAATGTGAATATATGTAGCTACTTTGTAAGTAAATACCTGCAATCAACTTGTGCAATACGTTAGGTTATTTCACCTGTTACATTATTATGAAGCTTATCGTAGTCCCCAGCCGTGTGTCAGGTGGTGTTTGTTTACAAGCACACAATGATGAGAGTCACTCACTGTTGTGCAGTATGCGCCAGGTGATCTAATTACAGTATGGAATTCACAACTAAATGTTTGCCAGCTAGATATCTTATAATTATTACGTTAACTGTCTAAAATGTGCTAAATGCTCTGCAGTTGTACTTTTGTACAGTTGGCTTGCTAATTTAGTAGCTAGTTAGCTATCTAGCTAAGTGGTTAACTTCTTCCCAAATCAAGCATTTGCTTGGCAACAGCAGAGAATCTCCTCCTGGATCAAGAGCAAACTGTGAGTAGCATTTTTTTTGTTACTTGTATACTTGAATAGTTTAGGTCAGAAACTGTACAAAATGTTCACATTGCACTCGTTAGCATTTGGTTAGCATTCTCAATGGGATTTTACATGTACTTCTAGCATTGTTAACCTTCGGATTACAGAGCATCAGTGGGGTTTAAAAAGAGTGTGTTCAGTGCCGGTATTACCGAATATCCCGGTATGGCACAAGGTAGGTATGTTGGTATGACAATCTGGATACCACCCAAGCCTAATACACAAGACTATCCTCAATGAAAGGTGGCTATTGAGGAGGAGAGGACACTCTTCCATTCACCTACTAATGAACTGACATCTTCCAATCACTCAACCAGTTATCCGTTTCTGGGTTAAGGAGGAGAGAGGGTGGAGGACAGACTTTTGGCCAAATGAGAAAAGGCCTTAGTGATTGTGATACTTTCCCACAATTCCTTGTTAGGAACATAGATTTATTCAGGTTAAGCTACTGACTTAAAAAAAACTCTGTGCCACTTTTTTATGCCAAGTCCCAAGAATTTATGACAACTCGCAAGCCTGCGACTCACACAACATAAACATTCTCCAGGGACTGGACTTTTTAAAATCCGTTTTAAGTGTCAGTAACGGCTAGTMAAGTATGATATTCCAGTCAAATTTGTTTTTCTAGTGTGAGAAAATTTTATCGTAATTGGCATATCAGGAGCGGCAGGTAGCCTAGTGGTTAGAGCATTGGGCAAATAACCGAAAGGTTGCTAGATCGAATCCCTGAGCTGACAAGGTAAAAATCTGTTGTTCTGCCCCTGAACAAGGCAGTTAACCCACTGTCCCTAGAATGTCATTGTAAATAAGAGTTTGTCATTAACTGACTTGCCTAGTTAAATAAAGGTAAAATAAAATCTTGTCACGAGAGAAGCTATCCTGAAAGGCCTGCTACAAGGGATATTTTGGGTGGGCTTCCAAGTTAATTATTTTCCTGTTCAATATGTTGTCTTATTGACAAAAAATGTGACACATATTTCTCTGTTATTCCACCTTGTTGTATCCTGTTGGAACTGGTGCGGAAAATGTGAAAGCAGTGTACGAATTACAGGGGGGCCGGAGGGGCTCAGCCCCCACCGAATGAGACATGAGCTCCTCTCAATGCAACAAAAGTCAAACTTTAGTGGGGGTCTCTAATTTAACCATTCTCCTATTTGTTTAAAATGCGATTTTGTACTGCTACAGTGATACATATGAAAATAAAAGCTTATTCCCAATTAAATGAACATACCCCGTCTTTCTGTCATGGTTTAAACCAGTGACAGTTGGATCAGGTTCTTTCAATCACATTAATCTCTGTACTCCGCATGTCTGCCTCTTTCAAATCAAATAAAATCAAATGTTATTAGTCACATGCACCGAATACAACAGGTGTAGACCTTACAGTGAAATCCTTACTTACGAGCCCCTAACCAAAAATGTAGTTTAAAAAAACACAGAYAAGAATAAGAAATAAAAGTAACATGTAATTAAAGAGCAGCAGTAAAATAACAATAGCGAGACTATATACAGGGGGGTACCGATACAGGATCAATGTGCGTGGTTAGTTGAGGTAATATGTACATGCAGGTAGAGTTATTAAAGTGACTATGCATAGATGATAACAACAGAGCGTAGCAGCGGTGTAAAAGGGGGGGGGGGAAATGCAAATAGTCTGGGTAGCCATTTGATTAGGTGTTCAGGAGTCTTATGGCTTGGGGGTAGAAGCTGTTTAGAAGCCTTTTGGACCTAGACTTGGCGCTCTGGTACCGCTTGCCGCGCTGTAGCAGAGAGAACAGTCTATGACTAGGGTGGCTGGAGCTTTGAATTTTTAGACCTTCCCATGACACCGCCTGGTATAGAGGTCCTGGATGGCAGGAAGCTTGGCCCAGTAATGTACTGGGCCGTTCACACAACCCTCTGTAGTGCCTTGCAGTCGGAGGCCGAGCAGCTGCCATACCAGGCAGGGATTGCAACAGTCAGAATGCTCTTGATGGTGCAGCTGTAGAACCTTTTGAGGATCTGAGGACCCATGCCAAATCTTTTCAGTCTCCTGAGGGGGAATAGGTTTTTGTCGTGCCCTCTTCATGACTGTCTTGGTGTGCTTGGACCATGTTAGTTTGTTGGTGATGTGGACACCATGAACTTGAAGCTCTCAACCTGCTCCACTGCAGCACCGTCAATGAATATGGGGGCGTGCTCAGTCCTCTTTTTCCTGTAGTCCACAACCATCTCCTTTGTCTTGATTACGTTGAGGGAGAGGTTGTGTCCTGGCACCACATGGTCAGGTCTCTGACCTCCTCCCTATAGGCTGTCTCGTCGTTGTTGGTGATCAGGCTTCCTCCTGATTCCTCACTGTTGTGTCATCAGCAAACTTAATGATGGTGTTGGAGTCGTGCCTGGCCGTGCAGTCATGAGTGAACAGGGAGTACAGGAGGAGACTGAGCACGCACCCCTGAGGAGCCCCTGTGTTGAGGATCACCATGGCGGATGTGTTGTTACCTACCCTTACCACCTGGGGGCGGMCCGTCAGGAAGTCCAGGATCCAGTTGCAGAGGGAGGTGTTTAGTCCCAGGGTCCTTAGCATATTGATGAGCTTTGAGGGCACTATGGTGTTGAACGCTGAGCTGTARTCAATGAAAAGCATTCTCACATAGGTGTTCCGTTTGTCCAGGTGGGAAAGGGCAGTGTGGAGTGCAATATAGATTGCATCATCTGTGGATCTGTTGGGGCGGTATGCATATTGGAGTGGGTCTAGGGTTTCTGGGTTAATGGTGGTGATGTGAACCATGATCAGCCTTTCAAAGCACTTCATGGCTACAGAAGTGAGTGCTACGGGTCGGTAGTTATTTAGGCAGGTTACCTTAGTGTTCTTGGGCACAGGCACTATGTCTGTCTTGAGCTTTCGCTAGCAAACTTTCAAAATCGTATAGACTGGTTTCAGCCTGCTAGGGAACATGCAAAATTGTTAAGACTGGTTTCAGCCCGGTAGCGAACTTGCAACAAAGTTTCATGAGCTCAGGACCAACACAGCTGCATTTGTGTCCCGTATATCAGCCCCGTTTCAGGTGTACCGACTTTTCCTTTGACAAAAAATTACCATTTGTCAGGAAGATTCATCAATTCATTTAGGCCTAATGACAATCGCAGAATGTCATTACACTTTTGGGTGTTTTTTAACAAATGTCTTTCTCTTCACCAAATTGCCGGTGCACAGTGCACTGTTTGGATGCTGGAATTAGGCCTATTTTGGAGTGGATGAATGTGTGCAGGTAGCCTGCTTTTTGAAGTGATTTGTTTGGTTGTGTTCATGCCACATTAAAAGGTAATACATGTTTACCGTTAAAATACATGTCTTTACTATTAGGCCCATTTTATGAAGGGGGGGGGCACAAATAGGAAGTCCCGTGTAAAAAATAAAGACCCCCGAATGTCCCAGTATAATTTACACTCTGTGTGAGAGTGAGAAACTAATGTAAGGACTTCGATTTGAGACGTGGTGCCTGGAAAGTGTTGAGGGTACCCTTCTCCCCCATAATAATTCTAAAAGCACTCAGGTCCCCATTGTCAGTAAAGAGCCATTATCTGTGTCTCTTGTTCACAACTTGACCATGGAGGGCTTTAGTGGCAGCACTTGCAAGCCATTTTCTGCCCAGATGTAATTTAAATATGACATTGGAGCTGAAATAAATAGATAAACCCACTCCAGGGCCTAGCCACGGTGTTCAAATAGGGGAGCATAATAACCTGATAGGAGGGATGAGACAGGAAGTTTGAAGGGCAACCCTAGCGCTTAGAAATCCTCTGCATAGGCCCACTTCAATGGAGTCTGTAATTGCTTAATAAAGTCAACAAGCAGAACCACAACTGTACATAAGCCAGTATAAGAGCAGGTTGCCATTGCACAGGATATACACAAGAGATGTGTGAGCTGAATCAGGAGGAAGCGGTACTCGCTTAGCAAGCAGCGTTACATCCGTTACAAATGGTGCCTTGACTGCAGTTGCGCTCAGCACAATGCTGGGGTCGCTGTGGAGTAAGTTTGGTGGGTGAATGTAGCACATGGGGATGTGTGTCAGCCTGAAGTGTTCCCACTTGCGCCCCCAAATAGCTAGCTTTTCACGTGGCGCGACTGGTAAGACACTTTGGGAGAGTGATCACATGCTAGCAAGGCAGAGGTCCTGGTTTGAGCCTTGGTGTGAGTTGAAGCAGGAGGAAGCGGTACTCGCTAAGCAAGCAGCGTGATGTCCACTACATAAGCAGTCTATGGACAAGGTAAGACAGCAATTCATGCATTGGCCACTGTCACAATTTGTAATTTGGAAGAAGTATCCTTTTTAACATGCCCTGAAGCTCGACTGTGTCCCAGGCCAGGCTCCCCCTGCGCCAGTCTTTATGCTCCATCTTCGCCCGAAGGAGCCATCCAGTCAGCAGATATGTTCACTGTTACTGTCCCATAAACTCCGGCCACTCAGTCTCACTTCTAGGGCCCCTAATTCTATTTGGATGGGGTACTTTGATGTTCCAGGCCCTTTGCATCCTTGCATTTGCTTTACACAGCGCAAGAGAGAGGAATGAGGCTAGGCTTGATTAAAAAAGAATAGCTCACTTCAGTGGCTTCAGGTACCTCTCTGGGGTGAGTAATGAATTCAGACTTCAGAGAGATGATGAAGCGGCGAGGGGGAGATAATATTACTAGTTTTAATATATTAAAATATATTATTATCTTTCTCTCCTGTTTAAATTATTTCAGGAGGAGCTAAGGGTAAAAATAAACCAAATGACATGACACAGTTTGGTCCATAAAACTAAGCTGGTCTAGTTAAAGCCCACCATGACGATTTATATACAGTTGAAGTCGGAAGTTTACATACACTTAGGATGGAGTCATTAAAACTTGTTTTTCAACCACTCGATTTCTTGTTAACAGACTATAGTTTTGGCAAGTCGATCTACTTTGTGCATGACACAAGTAATATTTCCAACAATTGTTTACAGACAAAATATTTAACTTATAATTCACTGTATCACAATTCCAGTGGGTCAAAAGTTTACATACAGTAAGTTGACTGTGCCTATAAAGAGCTTGGAAAWTTCCAGAAAATGATGTCATGGCTTGAGTCAATTGGAGGTGTACCTGTGGATGTATTTCAAGGCCTACCTTCAAACTCAGCGCCTCTTTGCTTGACATTATGGGAAAATCAAAAGAAATCAGCCAAGACCTCAGAAAAAAATTGTAGACCTCCACAAGTCTGGTTCATCCTTGGGAGCAATTTCCAAATGCCTGAAGGTACCACGTTCATAAGTACAAACAATAGTATGCAAGTATATACATCATGGGACCACGCAGCCATCATACCGCTCAGGAAGGAGAAGCGTTCTGTCTTCTAGAGATTAACGTACTTTGGTGCGAAAAGTGCAAATCAATCACAGAAGAACAGCAAAGGACCTTGTGAAGATGCTGGAGGAAACAGGTACAAAAGTATCTATAGCCACAGTAAAACGAGTCCTATATCGACATAACCTGAAAAGCCGCTCAGCAAGGAAGAAGCCACTGCTCAAAAAACGCCATAAAAAAGACAGACTACGGTTTGCAACTGCACATGGGGACAAAGATCGTACTTTTTGGAGAAATGTCCTCTGGTCTGATATGAAACAAATATAGAACTGTTTGGCCATAATGACCACCGTTATTTTTGGAGGAAAAAGGGGGAGGCTTGCATGCCGAAGAACACCATCCCAACCGTGAAGCACGAGGGTGGCAGCATCATGTTGTGGGGGTGCT
The DNA here is from genome assembly GCF_002910315.2 of Salvelinus sp. IW2-2015. Classification (NCBI taxonomy): domain Eukaryota; kingdom Metazoa; phylum Chordata; class Actinopteri; order Salmoniformes; family Salmonidae; genus Salvelinus; species Salvelinus sp. IW2-2015. Next base: position 19,743,626 of record NC_036868.1, on the reverse strand, counting down.
TTGCTGCAGGAGGGACTGGTGCACTTCACAAATTAGATGGCATCATGAGGATGAAAATTATGTGGATATATTGAAGCAACATCTCAAGACATCAGTCAGGAAGTTAAAGCTTGGTCGCAAGTGGGTCTTCCAAATGGTCAATGTCCCCAAGCATACTTCCAAAGTTGTGGCAAAATGGTTTAAGGACAACAAAGTCAAGGTATTGGAGTGGCCATCACAAAGCCCTGACCTCAATCCTATAGAACATTTGTGGGCATAACTGAAAAAGCGTGTGTGAGCAAGGAGGCCTACAACCTGACTCAGTTACACCAGCTCTGTCAGGAGGAATGGGCCAAAATTCACCCAATTTATTATGGGAAGCGTGTGGAAGGCTACCCAAAACGTTTGACCCAAGTTAAACAATTTAAAGGCAATGCTACCAAATACTAATTGAGTGTATGTAAACTTCTGACCYACTGGGAATGTGATGAAAGAAATAAAAGCTGAATTAAATCATTCTCTCTACTATTATTCTGACATATCACATTCTTAAAATAAAGTGGTGATCCTGAGATAGGGATTTTTTACTAGGATTAAATGTCAGTAATTGTGAAAAACTGAGTTTAAATGTATTTGGCTAAGGTGTATGTAAACTTCCGACGTCAACTGTAATTATATATGCCATTTAGCAGACACTTTATCCAAAGAGACTAACAGTCATGCGTGCATTCCATTTTTTATGTATGGGTGGTGCTGGGAATTGAACCTACTATCCTGGTGTTGTCAGAGCCATGGTCTACCAACTGAGTTACAGAGGACCACACTGACCTACAGAAGAGACATACGTATGGTTTTATAGTCATGTATATTGTTTCCTTGAATAACACTTAATCTACTACTACCTTCATGTGTTTTTATATAAGTATATAACTCCCATTGACGCCCGTCCACTATGAGAGCAAACTAAGTGAGATACAGTGCCTTCGGAAAGTATTCAGACACCTTGACTTTTTCCACATTTTGTTATCTTACAGCTTATTATAAAATGTATTAAAAATAAAAATAATAATCCTCAGCAATCTACACACAATACCCCACAATGACGAAGAGAAAACAGTTTTTTAGAAATGTTTGCAAATCTATTGAAAATATAAAACAGAAATACCGTATTTACATTAGTATTYAGACCCTTTAATATGAGACTAGAAAATTAGCTCAGGTGCATCCATCCACTGTTTCCATTGATCATCCTTGAGATGTTTCTACAACTTGATTGGAGTCCACCTGTGGTAAATTCAATTGATTGGACATGATTTGGAAAGGCACACACCTGACTATATAAGGTCCCACAGTTGACAGTGCATGTCAGAACAAAAACCAAGCCATGAGGAGGATTGTCCGTAGAGCTCCAATACAGTATTGTGTCGAGGCACAGATCTGGGGAAGGGTACCAAAACATTTCTGCAGCATTGAAGGTCCCCAAGAACACAGTGGCTTCCATCATTCTTAAATGGAAGAAGTTTGGACACACCAAGACACCTCCTAGAGCTGGCCGCCCGGGCAAACTGAGCAATCGGGGGAGAAGGGCCTTGGTCAGGGAGGTGACCAAGAACCCGACAGAGCTCTAGAGTTCCTCTGTGGAGATGGGAGAACCTTCTGGAAGGACAACCACCTATGCAGCACTCCACCAATCAGGCCTTTATGGTAGAGTGGCCAGATGGAAGCCATTCCTCAGTAAAAGGCACATGACAGCCCGCTTGGAGTTTGCCAAAAGGCCCCAAAAGACTCTCAGACCATGAGAAACGAAATTCTTTGGTCTGATGAAACCAAGATAGAACTCTTTGGCCTGAATGCCAAGTGTCACTTCTGGAGGAAACCTGGCACCATCCCTACGGTGAAGCATGGTAATGGCAGCATCATGCTGTGCGAATGTTTTTCAGCGGCAGCGACTAGGAGACTAGTCAGGATTGAGGCAAAGTTGAGCGGAGCAAAGTCCAGAGAGATCCTTGATGAAAACCTGCTCCAGAGAGCTCAAGACCTCAGACTGGGCCAAGGGATCACCTTCCAACAGGACAACGGCCTTAAGCGCACAGCTAAGGCAACGCAGAAGTGGCTTCGGGACAGGTCTCTGAATGTTCTTGAGTGGCCCAGCCAGAGCCCGGACTTGAACCTGATCGAACGTCTCTGGAGAGACCTGAAAATAGCTGTGCAACAATGCTCCCCATCCAACCTGAGAGAGCTTGAGAGAATCTGCAGAGAAGAATGGGAGAAACTCCCCAAATTCAGGTGTGCCAAGCTTGTAGCGTCATACCCAAGAAGACTCGAGGCTGTAATCGCTGATAAAGGTGCTTCAACAAAGTACCGAGTAAAGGGTCTGAATAACTAAACTAAATGTGATATTTCAGTTTTTTATTTGGAATAAATAAGCAAAAATTTACGAAAACCTGTTTTTGCTTTGTCGTTATGGGGTATTGTGTGTAGATTGATGAGGAGAAAAACAATCTGTATAATCCGTTTTAGAACAAGGCTGTAACCTACCAAAATGTCAAGAGGTCTGAATAGTTTCCGAAGGCACTGTACATAAAACTGTCAGCTAATTTCACCTCTAGTAATGGATACCAAAATACAGCTGTAAGTCTTAGCTGCACACTCCATTATTCACTGATGGAACGGCCTGTCTTGGCCCACGGAGACCCATAGCTTATCTGGGTAGAGGCAGCGAGCCCCTGTCAACTGTGCAAACCCTCAGAGGACAGTGAAGGAGCTGTGATGTGAGAAAATGTCCGGAGGAAAGGGTGTGTTTGTGATAGATGGTGTTGTGACAGGTCCTCGTTTCTCTCACACGCTTTTTGTCAAGTCGTGGACTTAAGAGTGAGTCGGCAGGTCAACAGCTCTGTGATTTACGGCCTCATTCGGGCAATCGATTCCGACCAAGGTGGGGGCAGGAGGGGCTCAGACAGCCCAGCAGCCACTGAATGCCAACTCCCCTCTCTACTTCTTCTCAGAGAGCAAAAGCAAAACATTTCTGTGGAGAGTAGCACTGCCAAAGGCACGTGTAATCTTATCAACCGTGGAACGATTATGCTGGAGCAGATTCCACTCCGGCTCCTATGACAGCACCCTGAAGTAATAAATAACATAAATTGAACCGTCGGTCTCTAACAATTGGTTTCCCAGTTAACTGCACTTCAGAATTACACACGACGTCTGGCTGCTCCTTTTAAGATGAGTTTGATAGATAAATGCTTGCTTTGTCCTCAGACTAAATTAAGCTCTCTTCTAGTCTTCCCAGTTTGCACCGGACAAGTTTTAATTACATTTCATTCGGAAAAGAAAGAGAAAACTAAAGACTTGGCAATAGTCTTGCATGGGTGGTCAAACCAATTGTATGAGTGTAGGTGATAACAAAAGTCATTTCTCCTCAGCATTCCAGCTTAGTGTGCATCAACATGGTGCTTCTTTCTTTCCTTCATTTTCTGTCTTCCACATCAGGACAAGCTTGAGTCGAAGAGAAAAACGCTCTTCAAAGACAAAATAATGCGCAAATGTTTGGTTTGGCGAGACAATTTATGACAGAAAAGGTGCGTTATTTTTTTATAATGCAGTTCAGTAGCACCTAAAATGGCACTCTTTCCTCCAGCAGCCTACTTTTCACAGAGCAGCGATCAGATTGCCATTTAAGGCCTGAGCTGCCCATACTTCCATTACAGACACGGCCAGCTGCTAGGAGAGGCAACCCGTAGCCGAGGTGGACACGGAGTGGGAGTATTGATTACATTGACATTTTAGTMATTTAGCAAACGCTCTTATCCAAAGCGRSTTACAGTAGTGAATAAATACATTTTCATACTTTTTCATACTGGTCGCCCGTGGGTATCGAACCCACAACCCTGGCGTTACAAGCACCATGCTCTATCGTACCAACTGATCCACACAGTACCATACAGTGCATTTGGAAACTATTCAGACCCCTTGGCTTTTTCCACATTTTGTTACTTTACAGCCATATTCTATAATGGATTCAATTGCTTATTTTCCTCATCTAAATACACACAATACCCCATAATGACAATGCGAAAACAGGTTTTTAAATTGTTTTACTAATTTATTCAAAATAAACTGAAATATAATATTTATTATTCAGACCCTTCACTCAGTACTTTGTTGAAGCACCTTTGGCAGCGATCACAGCCTCGAGTTTTCTTGGGTATGACACGTTGTCCTGTTGGAAGGTGAACCTTCGGCCCAGTCTGAGGTCTTGAGCGCTCTGGAGCAGGTTTTCATCAAGGACTTCTCTGTACTTGGCTCTGTTCATCTTTCCCTCGATCCTGACTAGTCTCCCAGTCCCTGCCGCTGAAAAACATCCCCACAGCATGATGCTGCCACCACCATGCTTCACCGTAGGGATGGTGCCAGGTTTCCTTCAGACGTGACGCTTGGCATTCGGGCCAAAGAGTTTAATCTTGGTTTAATGAGACCAGAGAATCTTGTTTCTCATGGTCTGAGAGTCCTTTAGGTACCCTTCCCCAGATCTGTGCCTCGACACAATCCTGTCTCTGAGCTCTACAAACAATTCCTTCGACATCATGGCTAAGTTTTTGCTCTGACATGCACTGTCAACTATGGGACCTTATATAGACAAGTGTGTGCCTTTCCAAATCATGTCCAATCAAACAGGTGGACTCCAATCAAGTTGTAGAAACATCTCAAGGATGATCAATGGAAACAGGATGCACCTGAGCTCAATTTCGAGTCTCATAGCAAAGGGTCTGAATACTTATGTAAATAAGTTATTTCTGTTTTTGAAAAACCTGTTTTTACTTTGTCATTATGGGGTATTGTGTGTAGATTAAAAAATAAATACAAATGATCCATTTTAGAATAAGGCTGTAACATAACAACATTTGGAAAAAGGAAGTTGTCTGAACACTTTCCGAATGCATTGTATATATCATATATTGATCAAAACAAAAGGCAGTCTGCAGAGCTTGATAGCGCCGGTCAGATCTGTCCAATTTCAGTTTCCTGTGACAAGTCTTAAAAAACAGGCGTGCTCAGCCAAGTGTGGGCAGGTAGTACATCTGGACAACACTACTCTATTGACACTTCTCCTGTAATGTAGTCACAGCAGATAACGAGTCAGCTCACAGTAATATCCACAGTAGTGTCCAGTGAAAGAGAGGTCAGACTGAAGGTTGTCATGTGAAAATACTTCCTAACGTTATTATAACGACAAGACAAACCACTTCTCCATAGTGTATTAAAAGACATCTTGGTCGACCAGACCTCATTTACAGCTAATGATGTCACTGGGGAGCAATTGAGACGGTGAAAATATTTAATCGCCTTAAATCCACTTCTCTCTCACCTCATCATTTTGGCATTATCAGTGTCATTAAAATGAGTTATTTACTGTCTGTAAACATGGTTGATGGTTATGGTCTCAGGGCAGTCATCACAGGAGTTACGGCAATGATTTCATTTGGACTTCTCTCTCATAAAACAGACCTGAGGAGACATTTAAAAGGTCTGTCCGACAGCTTTATAGCTATAAGGATGGCGCCAATGCCGTGGCACGCATATACTTAATTGGTGCCATACAGTTCTCCCCATCGTCATCTGTATCAGCTAGAGTCACCCTCTGCGCCATCATCGGTTTCGGAGAAAACTTGACTCGTACTTTCCAAGGGATGTCAAGGGACATTTTAAGGAGAGAGAGAGAGATAAAGTATCAACATTGACAAGCAGGAGAGAGAGAGAGAGAGAGAGTGAGAGTGAGAGAGAGAGTGAGAGAGAGAGAGAGAGAGAGAGAGAGAGAGAGAGAGAGAGAGAGAGAACAAACACCATTGTAAATACAACCCATATTTATGCTTATTTATTTTAACTTGTGTGCTTTATCCATTTGTACATTGTTACAACACTGTATATATATAATATAACATTTGTAATGTCTTTATTGTTTTGAAACTTCTGTATGTGTAATGTTTACTGTTAATTTGTATTGTTTATTTCACTTTTGTATAATATCTACCTCACTTGCTTTGGCAATGTTAACACATGTTTCCCATGCCAATAAAGCCCCTTGAATTGAATTGAATTGAATTGAGAGAGAGAGAGAGAGAGAGAGAGAGAGAGAGAGAGAGAGAGAGAGAGAGAGAGAGAGAGGTGGAGGAAGGAATGAGAGGAAAAGAGACGCCGATCGTAATTGAGCCATGGCCTAATGGTCTCTACTCAATTGAATGAACTATCAGTCAAATCTACCTTAAAGGTGCAATATGCAAAAATCGCTCTGCCATTTCCTGGTTGCTAAAATTTTTGCCTAATTTCAGTTTATGTGACAAAACAAGCAGTCATTGTGTAGAGAATCATTGTACCATCTAAACTACTGTGAACTATATTTTCCATAACCAAAAATATGATATTTTCAGCTGTTTGAAGCTGGTGTACAAAACCGTTAATGAAAGATGCAAATAACAAAACTTATAAACGGGAAGCTTATAAATAGTGTACATAGAACAGATCTACCGCTTCTTGAACTTGCTTTCAATGAGAATGACAAATTCTATGTGAATTTGGTCAGCTTGCCCAAAAAGTTAGATATTGCAGTTTCAATGTACAATCAGATTATGCCACTCTTTCAGCTGGGTCAGCACCCCAGACTAGAGGGAGGGAATGTGGGAGGAAGGGCTTGAGAAAAAAGGGCCCTCGATGCAGACCCAAGCTTGTCTTGGGTTCCTGGCAGCGTTTGAGCAGCGCCAAGCTGCCCATCTCCTCTCTGTCTCCCTCCTCGACTGCCAGCTTTTAATCTCCCCCGGAGTCCCCTCATGCCTCCCCTAATGAAATGGCATTGACTCGGCCTCTTGCCTATCACTAATGGCAGGCCCTCATTCGCCTTGATGAAGGTCAGCAGCTTCCTCTTTATTCTTCCACCGGGGGGAGGGTCCAAGCAAAGCAAAGCAGGTTGTCCWGTGTCTTTGATGCTTTACATTTGAAGAGAGCAGAAACCAACAACAACAAAAATTACTTTCTCACTTAGACCAGCCTTGGCAAGTTTGGGAATAGTGCTAAATGATTTGGCCCCACTGCTTCAGTCTGAGTCTAAGCTTGGGGCTATAGTCTCGACAACTCTGTCCAGCAGAGCAGCCGGTACAAGTGAATTTCTCATGGAGCCGTTGTAAATCCATCCCTTAATGATCGCAGAAACAACCAATTCCCAAGATGTTTTTCTTTTGGGTGTGTGTGTAGGCAGCTTCCACTGCTCGGTCCATAGAACAAGGCCAATGCATTTATATAATATGTCTTCTTGAGAGGATTTACCGCCACTGCTATCTAATGGAGAGACCTCGTCTGGGATAATCACATTGAAGGGCGCCTCTGACTAATTCAAATAAAAGGGGGAACAGGTTGCAGCCCTGCCCGGTGCAGTAAAACTTCAGCTGTCTACACTAGCTCGCTGCCGCTGTGCCTTGGCAGCAATATGTGTGGGGGGAGGTCTCCTTCTTATGATAAATCTCAGTGGCTAACTAAGTCCATGAATATTCCATTTGAGAGGGAGAAAAAAATGGCTGGCACTTTTATCGTTAGCCGATATCGTAACTTATGGASCACTTGTTTTTCTCGTGTATTCCTTTTGAGCACTGATCTAACATAACGTTACGTCATGGCGCCATTGGCTAATGACGGTGAGTGACCCTTCACCTCAACTTTGCTACTAGAGTGGGATAAGGCTCATTGTTTAAAAAAATGGTGTGGTGTATACGGAGGGTTTTAAAGCATAAGATTGGTGTAAGCATTGGCTGAAGGGAATATCCACCGTTTCTAAAGAGTGTGCAAGTGTATACTTTGGAGAGTGTGCAAGTGAGTGTGCAAGTGTATACTTTGGGCTGGCAAGTGTATACTTTAATTAGCTCATGGCTGCAGGCCTGCAGCTGTGGCAGCTCCAGGAGATTAACTGTGGCATACGAGGACGGCGGGGAACATGCGCCACCTTAGAGTGATGAAAAGCCACAGCGCCTCTCCTGGCAACAGCTTATACTACACTAATGAGACACTAGAAGCCCTATAGACTAACACCACTACAAGATATAGTATGGACACTTTCAATTCAAATGCTGGGCCACTCATTCTGAAAGTATACATTGATGTAACAAATTGTAAATACTATCAGAATTGTTTGTTATTACCACCATCAATATGAATGATGAACTTCTCTGAGTGTGAGAGTCTCATCAAGGGTACTCGTTGGCTACACCTTGTCCTGGACTAACTTGTTTTTTATAAGTTAGATGTTCCTACAAGTGGAGCAAGCCAGTAAGTGAAGTGTGTGTAACGTGAGTTGTAGGGCCATATCATGTAGTAACCACACTATCTGTGTTTTATTGTAGGGTTTTAAACACATCAAAGTGTAACAGATATCCCACAAAGACAAGAACACGGGTCTCGGACCAGTGTAGCAGATGTGATCGTACTTCGTAACACTCTTGCGTTGTGTTTTTAAATAAAGAACTGAAACAACTGCGATCCCAGTTGATTGGTGTTTATTCTGACGATAGAAGGAACCACATAGAATGTGCCGGACAACAGTACGTTGATGGCTGTAGATTCGTGATTCGTCACTTGCATGTCAATATCAGACTGGGTATTTTGTAATCAAACATCAAAACAATGACAAAAATAGTATAAAATAAATGTAAGTACCTGACGACAGACACAAGGAAGCACATTAGATGTGCAGGACAACAGTATAATGATGGCTGTAGATTCCTCTGTTAGCATGGAAATAACTGTGAATTAGCATGGAGCTAATGCGGCCAGTACAATTAGAACATGCTAGCTAACTCGCTCTTACAGCAATAACATACTATTAGAGCATGCTGGCTAACTCGCTCTTACAGCAATAACATACAAAAGCACATCCCAGGAAGCCGCCAATATCTATATCTATCTATCTATCTATCTATCTATCTATCTAATCTATCTATCTATCTATCTATCTATCTATCTATCTATCTATCTATCTATCTATCTATCTATCTATCTATCTATCTATCTATCTATCTATCTATCAGGAAATGTATTATTTCAGAGCATGACCTATCGCTTGCATGTCATGACTTGAACCAACCAATATAAATACATAAATATTGAATAAATATTTCTGCACTGACAAGTGGAAACATAACCAACCTTGTTACAAAAGCAAACACTTGTCTAGGAAGGAAATTCAACTGATAGGCCTAGTGCTAGTTAGTAGTTACAGAAGTTAAATAAAGGTTGCCTAGTTAAATAAAGCTTAAATAAAAATAAATAMAACAGTTCTGTCTTGCATGAACTTGGGGGTGGTGCATTTTCCTCTCCCCTTCTTAGCAATTCCACTACACATGCATTACCAGGTATTAACAATACACATAAATAAACCTCAGTTGACAGTCAGTATGCCTTGTTAGTAATGGGAGGGTGTGGAGGTGATTATTTTTTTCTTCTCTGCTCTTATCAAGTTATGTATTTACAGAACTATACAAGACATGGTAATGCACACAGGAGTTTCATAATGAATTGAATCCAGAAGTATTATTCAAATGAATTGTGCCTGCTCCTAGGATGCACCAAATATACATTGACATTATCTTGACACACTATATGCATCGAAATAAATATTCCAAACAAGAGCAAATGTAAGGAGCATGCACCTCTCACACTAACTGCAGAAAACCAAGATAACCCTATATAGAGACATGAGAAATGTCTCTCTCTCTCCGCCTCTCTCTCTCTCTCTCTCTCTCTCTCTCTCACACACACACACACACACACACACACAGCGCTCCCTCACTCCCCCAACGCGGTCTTACAGTATCTTCTTCATTTAACATCTCTGTCTGTTTCGCTCAAATCGCTGAATGTGTGTGTGTGTGTTTGCTGACTGAAATTACGCTGTGACTTACCCAAGCAATTGTAGATGCCCATCATTACAGGCGGAGTTGATATTGATACTCGCGCACCGTCGCTCTTCTCTACACAGTTATTTCTTAACATGTTCAGTGACACTTTGCAGAGAGTGAATGTGCATTGATTTGATGATAATGCATTAGAGCCGTTATAGGCAGAATTGTTGCTTTTTTCACCACCGAATTTCGCGCGTGACCAATGTTGCACGTATTTTTCCTAATGCGCTTTTACCCAAGTGTAGCCTATGTGTACAGGCAATGTTCACTCTCAGGCTTCTGAAGATGCCTCCGCAATTTGTGCCTCAATAAACCAAGACATATTACCAAGAGCCGCGTAGCTCATTCAGTAGGCATGTACACGGAATTATAAATTATAGGGATAGGCGGTGTGCGCTTATTCTCAGCATGTCTAACTTTCGTGGCTCATCCCTGGCCGTCATTCGAGTTACATGCAAGGACAGGGATGACTCCAAAACTGCGACTACCACCTAAAACATCACGGCCCGCTGATTTTATATTGGAGAACTTTGGACTTTTCAGCTGTGGATACCAACCAAAAAGCGCTGCACATTTGCGCAGTGATTCCAACTTTCTAGTAGGCCTAATTAAATTAACTAGGTTTGTGGATGCAGGACGGATGGTTGTTCAAGCTCTCTCATGCCAGAAAACCGGACAAGAATGTGGCAGAATCACTTTTTGGAAACGTCCAATAGAGATTTCGTTGTCGAGTCGACACTGGATTAAGTTCTTGAAAATAGACGAGTGTTATGCGTCTCATGCTTGTTTCCTTTACACGAGGGCTGTGAGAGCGAAGGAGGAATGCTTGTCCGAGAGAAATTGCCGCTCATTTTAGGTTTTTCGCATTTTGTTTTTGGTCACTGCTTTCTAACGTCGTTTTTACTTTTTTTCCAGGTGGGTTAATTACGTTTTCTATTGTAGCACACCACACTAGTTTACGCACCACTCTTATACCACTAAGCTTTGTCTATGTGATGTTGGGAAGGGGGTTTGTGTAATGGGAATAATTATGGTAAATTGCCAAGTTATCGGTTCATGCACCATGAAATGAGTGGGTACATTGTACTGACAAGATACTCTGCATCAGTGGTTAAAGTATAGTCGCTTTACAGTTGACTGCCACTTATCATGGCACCAATTTTTGGAGTTGATAATCTGGAAGTAATTCATGTCAGTTGATTGATGATGCAACTCCACTGTCTCACTGAGTAAATTGGAAATGTGTATGCATAACATGTGTAAGTGAGGGTGCATGCATTCTTGAGTTAGTGCCTGTGCTTGGTGTTTGTGAGAGAGGGAGTGGGTGAGAGAGTATAGGCACTGTAGAGAGGGGTTGCTGGACAAGACAAAATATGCTTATGTATACTTGACCGAATTGGCCATTGAGCCATGTGTTAATTATTATTTAATTGCCTCTCTCTCGTGCTCTCTCTCTCTCTCTCTCTCTCTCTCTCTCTCTCTCTCTCTCTCTCTCTCTCTCTCTCTCTCTCTCTCTCTCTCTCTCTCTCTCTCTCTCTCTCAGACACACATACACACTATACCATTGTTACAAGTTCCCTGTTATCATGCTATGTAGGATGTGTAACAGAGGTGGTTCCTGAACACAGGAGGTTGGTGGCACCTTAATTGGGGAGGATAGGCTCGTGGTAATGACTGAAGAAGAGTAGGCAGGATGGTATCAAATACACCAAACACATGGTTTCCATGTATTTGATGCCATGCCATTCACATTATTATGAGCTGTCCTCCCCTCAGCAGCATCCTGTGTTCCTAAACTATGTGACAGGTAACATTCTTTGAGACCTGTTAGCCTCTGATCTAATGCCTAGGCATAAACTCAGCGTGCTAACAAAGGATAATTTACGAGGACAATCCAAGTTTGATACCCGGTAGAATGGTCACGTTGGTAGAATACCTAGCTCCTGTGCACAGTTATGACAAGCACAATGCGGGGGAAGGGGTGCGGGCGATTGTATTTTAATTTGGATCAGTGGCGAGAGAGCTAATGCGTTTAGACGCCGCATCCAACTGGGCGCGTGGCTAATGCTAGGCGCTCACTCAGAGGCGTGGGTGCAGGAGGGAGCTTCAGCTTCAAGTGTCCCAGGCAAAGAGCTTTGCTACCCACCATGCACTAGATCTCTACTCCAGAGCCCCTGAGCTCTCCAGCGCTCCGCTCTCCTCTCCCGTTCCACGGGGCTGCCCACCAGGCTCACTGCTGGGGGAGGCAGTGTCAGGGTTCACCTCTGGGGGGTGGGGGAGGGAGGGAGGGAGTGGGGGTGGGCATTCTCTTAGACAAGCCCTTAGCCTTTTTCTTCTCTCCTCAGTGGGTGGTGGGTGGGAATCTCTTCTCTCGATCATTAGTGTGTGAAGAGCGAGAGTGTGTTCTCGATCATTAGTGTGTGAAGAGCGAGAGTGTGTGTGTGTGTATGTGTTCCTGTGTGCATGCATGTGTGTGAACTGTGATGGAGTGTATGTTGTGCATGCATGCATGTGTGTGAGGGACTAAGTATTTGGGTGGTTGCCGGGCATATCTGTGTGCAGATGTGTGTGTGAGGGATTGAGAATGTGTGCATGAGTGTGTAACAGAGAGTCTGAGGCCTTGGGGTTCAGGTGGGAGTCTCATCTGTGGTGGAAAGCTGGCCACATGGCTGCCTGGCACTGAGGATGGGATCTCCTACAGTGGGCCCTATGGATACTAATGAAACGCCATCAGAGTCTGACGTAGGGTCTTTTCACATAGTACCGTCTGTCTCAGATACTGGATGGAGCCTTTGGTATCTTATACCCTTTTCATACTATCATGACGACGCAAACCATACTGTTCTGTTTATTTTCAAATGGTGCAGTTCCAGCAACTATGGTTATAATATAATGTAATAATATAGAGAATGCTATTTAGCAGGTGCTTTTATCCAATGCCAGTGCATACATTTTTGGTTGATGTACGACAGTGACGTGCGGTGTGGTCGGTGGCTGGATAGGCACTGGCTATTATCAAARCCAGATTTACTCACAAATAAACCCTGGTGAAGCCCAAGTTCACCATACAACAGATAGCCTCACCAGAGTGACATGGGCTAATAACTGAAATATAAAAAAATGTAAATCACCAAATGTAAATAGCAACGTAGCCACAGATTGTGGAATATTTCATATCTTCCAACAAAATGACACACTGCTCAACTCAGCTCAGCCATAGACCGATGTAGCATCCACAGTTACAACCAATATGTGGCCCTAAAAGACCAATATATGGACGCATTTCACCCGAATAGTTAGCAATGCAAACTCCATAGCCTTTCACAATGGATTTATAAATCTTCCATTGCATTCTTGCACACACACACACACACACACACACACACACACACACACACACACACACACACACACACACACACACACACACACACACACACACACACACACACACACACACACACACACACGCGACACGCGCAATGCACACACACACAATAATATTATTATGTGAAATATTATTACACCCACACACATAGTAAAAGGTTATAACGAAATTTCCATATCAACAATTGAAATGACTGAAAAATACAGTTTAAAATAAAAAATTAGAAATTCTAAGCAAAATTAAATTCTAGCTTGATAAATCAAATGTATCAAAGGGATGTTGTCTTTTCTAATGTTCATTCAACAGTAGTCTAACCCGCGAATTGTTAAGGAAAATGCATTTAGCCTACTGTACCGTAGTCCATTTGTCTGTCCTTCAGGGTGAACCTCTCTGTGACAGCGTTGTAGAAGTCACAGCAGAACCCCATGTCCATTATTTTATTCTGCATGCACACTGAGGGCCCATGGTCGTGTGGGAGATGCATCCCCAAGGTCTCCTTCGGTTTCATTGTCACACTGACATAAAAAGTCACAGACACACAAACAGTAGCTGGTAGCACAGTTCTCCCACGCAGCTCACACTATACCAGAATTTGGACTTCGATACCGATACYAGGTTTAGCAGCACGATAATCAATACCATCACGATACCTGATACCTAAATGATATGAAAACGATACCACGGCAAAAAGAGAAGGCGTAATAGCCAAAGTCACAGAATGGCACTTGATCCAGACAGACCTTTTCAGTTCAATATCATTACATTTAATTATTTTTATGCATGCATTAATGAATCAATTATACAATCATACAATACCTTTTTTTTTAACAAACCTAACTACGTAACAACATAATGGTTATAATTTATTTGAAGGGTAAATCTCTATTGATAAACTGGGYAAATCAAGATGTAGCCTAGGCCTATTCACAATACAGGTGAATGCGTATTGAATAGGAGTGTTTGCATGCATTGAGTTCTTGAGCTTGTTTTGGCTGATTTCATGAGTCGAAAGATGCAAAACAATCTGTTTACCTTTCATTTGGGACTTATTTTATTGTTCTGAGCAACATCATTTGCATAGAAGAAGCAATCTCTTATTTTATATAAGTGCGCGCCTTCTCTTTAAGACCCATGAGGTCATTCACACACATTCCAGGCTTGAGCAAAGATGATCTTGAAGATTATTCAAGTGTGTTAACTTCTGTGCAGCATGACATAAATGGTGATGCAGCCCAGACTCCAAGTGAGTTCAGTGGTTCCTCATGGCAGGCTAAAGCAAGCAATGCTGCGCTGACAGACAGATCTGATCTTCTCTCAATCAGTAGACGACGTGTGACACATTTGACAGAAGTACCGAAAGTAACAACAATTCCAGTACCAAACCGTTTTTTCATGTTCTAGTATCTGAAAAAGTACTGGAGTTTTGGTGTACCGTGCAACTCTACCATCCATTAGGGCGTCCAGCCKGTCGGAGAGCAGACTCCTCCAGCGCGAGTGCGGCCCATGCAGCCACGCACGTAGAATCCTTGTCGTTTGTTGCATTAATCTTGTCAACGCCAAGGCTCGGGCCCGCATTGAGTGGCGGGAGAAGCCCCATTCCCATTACGTCCACAAAGCGAAAGTACAGTGCATTAGGAAAGTATTGAGACCCCTTAACTTTTTCCACATTTTGTTACGATACAACCTTATTCTAAAAAAATTTAAATTGTTTTTTTCCCTCATCAATCTACACACAATACCCCATAATGACAAAGCAAAAACAAGTTTCAAGAAATTTGAGCAAAAAACTAAATATAACATTAACGTAAGTATTCAGACCATTTACTCAGTACTTTGTTGAAGCACCTTTGGCAACAATTACAGCCTCAAGTATTCTTTGGTATGACGCTACAAGCTTGGCACACCTGTATTTGGGGAKTTTCTCATATTCGTCTCTGCAGATCCTCTCAAGCTCTATCAGATTGGATGGGGAGCGTCGCTGCACAGCTATTTTCAGGTCTCCAGAGATGTTCGATTGGGTTCAAGTCTGGGCTCTGGCTGGTCCACTCAAGGACATTCAGAGACTTGTCCCTAAGCCATTCCTGCGTTGTCTTGGCTGTGTGCTTAGGGTCGTTGTCCTGTTGGAAGGTGAGCACTCTGTAGCAGGTTTTCATCAAGGATCTCTCTGTAATTTGCTCCGGTCATCTTTCCCTCGATCCTGACTAGTCTCCCAGTGCCTGCCATTTAAAAACGGCTGATGCTGCCACCACCATGCTTCACCGTAGGGATGAAATTGGCCAGGTGATGAGCGGTGCCTGGTTTCCTCCAGACATGCTTGGCATTCAGGCCAAAGAGTTCAATCTTGGTTTCATCAGAYCAGAGAATCTGGGTTCCCATGATCTGAGAGTCCTTTAGGTGCCTTTTGGAAAACTCCAAGCGGGCTGTCATGTGCCTTTTACTGAAGAGTGGCTTCCATCTCACCACTCTACCATAAAGGCCTGAATGGTGGAGTGCTGCATAGATGGTTGTCCTTCTGGAAGGTTCTCCCATATCCACAGAGGAACTCTGGAGCTCTGTCAGAGTTACCATTGGGTTCTTGGTCACCTCCCTGACCAAGGCCCTTCTCCCCCGATTGCTCAGTTTGGCTGGGCGGCCAGCTCTAGGAAGAGTCTTGGTGGTTCCAAACTTCTTCCATTTAAGAATGATGGAGGCCACTTTGTTCTTGGGGACCTTCAATGCTGCAGACATTTTTTGGTACCCTTCCCCAGATCTGTGGACCGACACAATCCTGTCTCAGAGGTCTACGGACAATTCCTTCGACCACATGGCTTGGTTTTTGGCTCTGACATGCACTGTCAACTGTGGGACCTTATATAGACAGGTGTGTGCCTTTCCAAATCATGTCCAATCAATTGAGTTTACCACAGGTGGACTCCAATCAAGTTGTAGAAACATCTCAAGGACGATCAATGGAAGCAGGTTGCACCTGAGCTCAATTTCAAGTCTCATAGCAAAGGTTCCTAATACTTATGTAAATAAGTATTTCTGTTTGAAATGTTTTCTAAATTTGCAAAAAAACAGTTTTTCGCTTTGTCATTATGGGGTATTATGTGTAGATTGATGAGGAACAATTTTAGAATACGGCTGTAATGTAACAACATGTGGAAAAGGTGAAGGGGTCTGAATACTTTTCGAATGCACTGTAAAGGTCCAAGATGTGTAAAAGTCTGGGTAAAAAGTATTATTTGGTAATGATGTTTTAGACAAGTGGAAAGTCCAGTATTCACTGTTCGGCTGCTCACTGTTCGCCTGCAACAAATGAAGCTACTTCAAGCTCTGTTCAAAGCCGCTAAGCAGCGACGCCTATAGGTGCCTATATGCTAACCCTGTCCATTAACAGTGACTGGAGGTAGGAACTGCCGTGCGTGTCAACGATTGAATGGATTTGAATGCATGGAAAGGTTATCCCAGGATGAGATTTTGAGCAAAAAAACACCATAATTGTTGAGAAAAAAAACAATAGATAACAAAAAAGAATGACAATTTTGTTTATATATTTCTTTCTTAACAGCTTTTCATATTAGATTATTACTGGGTAAGTACTGCCTACCCTGACTGAAAGTCACTGATATACGACCAGGTAAGCACAGTATAGCTCAGTTCTGTACGGCTTGGCTCCGTGTGAAAAGGGCACTAGTCTCTCCCATTTTGTCCTATTTCCTAGACTCGTTTTCGCTCATTAGAAAAGTGGAAATCGAGGTTCTTGGTACTAGGGTACCCTGATCTGCGTTGTTAAGCATAATTTTTATCCAAACACATCCTGGGCTAAGCAAGTTCTGGTAACTACCTGAGTGGTGGGTCCAGAATCCAGGACCCAAGTACTGGGTACTGTGTTGCAGTATAGTGAGGTTTCCTGGAACTCTCTGCCCAATGTAAACAAGTTGGTATGCTAGCATCATGTAATTGTAGTGTACAGTGCCTAGTGAAAGTCTACACACCCATTGCACAGTTTTCACATTTTCCTTCCTTGAAGCTGTATCTAAAAAGGAATTGAATTAGATTTTTTTCGTACATACCTACACAACCTGCTCAACATTTTCAAAGTGAAAGAAACATTATAGAAATGTACTGTATCTTAACTAATAAAAATACGCCGAAGATGTCTTGATTGCGCATGTCTTCACACAACAGAGTGAAAACTTGGTGGAAGCACCTCTGCCAGCAATTACAGCTGTGAAACATCATGAATAAGATTCTACCAACTTTCTACAACTTAGGGAAACATACTGTATATCCATTGTTTTTGTCAAAATTGCTCAAGCTCAGTAAATTTAGTTGGGAATCATTGATGGACAGCAATATTCAAGCCTCATCTCTGATTGTCAAGCAGATTCAAGCCAGGACTGAGACTGGACCACTCAGGAACACTCAACACTTCTTGAAAAAGCATTCTGGTGTGCCTTTGGTATTTAAATGTACTGTATGTAATTGTTCTGCTGAAAAATAAAACTAGGTTATGTGTTCAGAAGACTGGGGCAAGTTTTCCTGTAACTTTTTGCTTTGCTTTGCTCCTTTCRTATTTACTTTGATCCTGACAAACTCCCCAGTCCCTGCMGGTGACAAGCATACCCATAACATGACGCTGTCACAACAATACTTGAAGATACACATCTGTGATTTGTTGTATTGGATTTGACCCAAACCTGAAGTTTTCAATTTAAGACAAACAAATATTAATTTGTCATGTTATCTTGCAGTATTACTGAAGGGCCTTGTTGTAAACATAATGGATGATTTGGAATGGATTCTTTAACACCGGCTTCCTTCTTTTCACCTTGTCATACAGACCAGTAATGTGGAGTGAAAGAAATGTTGTGAAACCCTCTGTATTTTCAAGTATTGTGTTGGCAGCATCGTTTTATGTGTATGCTTGTCACCAGCAGGAGAGTTTTTTGTTTTGACAAAAACAATAATTATATGTTTCCCTAATAAGAGTTGTGCAGATTTGGTAAAATCTTACACAGCTGCAATGGCTGCCGAAGGTGCTTTCACCAAGTWTTTACTCTGTGGTGTGAAGACATATGCAATCAAGACATCTTCGTTTTAAATGTTGTATTAATTAAGACACGTTTATATAATTTTACTTTCACATTAAAAATGTGCAGCAGTTTGTGTAGATACATAGAGAAAATAAATTGTAATCCCTTTTTAGATTTCATTTTAAGGCAGAAAAATGTGAAAACAGTGCAAGGGGTGTGTAGACTTTCACCAAGCACCTTTTATAGTGCACCCATCTTAAGTATGCATTTTGTGGAATTCTCACCAACCAGGGCACCAAATACATATTCTTGACCGTCATAAGAGATTCCTCCCCCTTTCCACCGTCTCCCATCCATCCACGCTATCCAGTCCTAGACTAGCCAGGACAATAGATACCCTTCATTTAACAGTCCACCTGTTAGCTACTATTTACTTACATTTTACTTACGAATGAAATGGTGATATGGTAATTACGTAATACTTACTAATTACTATTTTTGTTAAATAAGCACTGCTATACTATGGTGTTGCCTTACCAATTGGCTTGAATTCTCTCTCCCTCTCTCTCCCTCTCCCACTCTTTCTCTCCCTCTCTCTCCCTCTCCCACTCTCTCTCCCACTCTCTCTCCCTCTCCCACTCTCTCCCTCTCCGACTCTCTCTCCCTCTCCCTCTCTCTCCCTCTCCCACTCGCTCTCCGTCTGCTGTGCAGTTCACTCAGGGAGAGCCCCAGAGTTCATGTGCGCGGAACGTGGCAGAAAGGGCGGGTGAGAGCTGCCAGCTGGCGTGCCAATGTAGACCCTACCCTCCCCTGCCGCCCCCGCCCCCACCTCCGCCACCCCCCAGACTTCTGGTCTTCACTGGTAAGTATTGGACTTTCCTACATGATGATTTTGCCATTGGCCTGATTGGTTTGCAAAGTAACATCCCGCCCCCGCTCACTCCACCCTCAGCAATTAGATGACTGGTCTTGATTGATAGCCTACTAGCCTACTACCGTAAGGCAGAGCATTGGTATCACTTCCTGAAAGGTGACATGACTCGTGAGGTGCTTCCAGCCTTGATACTTTTCTGTGGGGATCAGAGGTTGTTGCCAAGTCTCACCCAAATCAACCCACCGCATACTCAGAGTTCAAGTGATAGCTGGATGGAGCTACACAACAGATGGGGTGGGATGGGGGTTAGTCTCAACTACAAACCCTTTTTGAAGTTTGAAAACATCAAACATTTGCCAATTTTTATATTTTTAAGTAAATTATCATTTGAACTCATTGAAAATGAGTAAGTGAGGACGATTCGTGAACTGGAGCTGTGAACTGCCTGTGGTCACAAACTACACTGCCTCACCAATAGCATATCGTTATTGCAGGCAAAACGGAGAAATAATCTCACCCCAGGATGTCTAAAAGGCCCCTGTTTGACTCACGGCAGCTAAGGGCGGTTATGCAAATTTCTTCTGAAGTAGATATATTCTTATGCGTCAATTTAGCTGTGCATACTAAATGCTACTATCACAGCTTGGTCTATGGGCAGCTTAAATGTATAGTTCAGCCAAATTACAAATGTACTTGTTTCATTACTTCTAAAGCACTATATGGGCAACGAGAGACTGCAATTCACACTTTGAATTTGTTAAACAAACCAATGCCATCAACTGCTTATGTCATTTTCTAACCCCAAAAAATGATGTAAATGTTACCCTATTAGCATGCTATACTGTATTTTCAGGCTCAAATGCCAAATACCCAATTTTATGCTAATCTGGACCTGAGCAAGATGGTGTCAACCAGCAGAAGCCAGCAGCACTGTCTGTGTGACCACAGCATGGCTCTCTGTTTCCTTGTGGGGAGTGAATTCACCTTTCCCCAGTCTGTGATATAGGCCAAAGACCATCACAGTCTAAGTTCTTGGCCCGACAGCGTAAACACTGAGATTAAATCCGCAGTGCAGTTTCCGTTATCTACAATTGATTGTACTAGGACTCTTATGAGTCCAGCCCCACAGCCCAGTATCATTGAGTCGACATGTAGGTAACATACACCATATGTTATCCGACTCAGGAATGATCAGGTTTTCTGAAAATGGAGATCACTAAATTAAGTCACTAAGTATTCATATCATAGCTATTCTTTCCTCACCACTCCTGCCAATGTCAGCTATCACCATCAACATTAGCTAAGCGCTAAACCCATAGAATAACATTGAACGCACCTACATTTTGGCCAGTCAACAGATTAGCAAATTGCTTTCCTTCTTTACGCAATTCAAATTTTCCTAGAACTGGCCTCTCGGTTTGAATTGTGGGCCTGGCCGTAAAGTATGAGGCTGTTAGCGGTGACAGCCTGGCAGCTCCCTCCCATCTAGAGGTTTATATCTTAGATCTGTATTTGAGCCTCTAGCTAGCCTGGCCTCATGCACTGAGAGACTATTGATCAGTGATACTTGGCGGGTACGGCACGGTGAAGGTTGCGCCATCAATATGCTATAATGCTTTTGACAGCCGTTCCAGGCTTTTGTTTAAACCTTGGGCGATGGATGGAGCGAAAAACAAAACAAGCCAGTGAGAAGTGAGGGAGAAGCTGGGGTTTGTTTTATTGATAGTGTGTCTGGTTCCTTGCTCCAGTCAGAAGAGGGCTTTCATCATCCTCCCTTTCTCTCTAATTTTCTCTCTCTACCATGTCTTTCATTACATTTTTCTGGTAAGTAAAAGGAAACATTAATTTCTGGTGTTCAGATTTACTCTGTTGACATGRCCTGGGATTTTGAGGCCTTGCTAATTTGTGACATAAACAAACATGGTTCTGTGAGACCATCTCGAAACACCTCCTCCACAGAAGTATAACTTCTCACTAAGCTTGTGTGGATGCATTTAGGGATGAGGGTGTGTTGAATGATATGGCCGGAATGGTATTGTTGTGAAGATTCGACTTGAGGGCTTTTTGGTGAGAAAATCTAGTAGGCTTTTTAGGGGTAAGAACATAAGTATATCTAAAAATGAATGCCTCAAATATGCATGAGAAAGTTAGGGGGCCAACAAAGCCTTCTGCACCTGTCTGTACAGAGGGAGAGAGTGATAAAAGATTTAAAGGAGAGAAAGAATCGTAAAAAAAGAGTAGCTTCAACAACAAAAAAGGCGTTTTAAACGTTCAGCGACCTGGTCTACTTAGCCCTGATTTTATTCAAGCCTACAGCCATCCCCAAAAACGGAGGATTAAAACTGAAGTTTGGCTCAGGCTGCAGTAAATTTTAACATCCAAAGTGACTTGCCGGTGCAGCACAGTGAGGCCCCGCTTGCTGATGCCTTGTCATGCACTAGGTCTGAGAGAACCGCCGACTGCAGAGTGAGTGTATCCCCTTGGGTGACCACAGGAAACCTCAGCTCAGCAGCGCTCCGACTCAAACAAACGTGAGTGGGTCTAACGTGTGGCGGCCACCTCATCTCCCACTAACCTACCCACCACCTCCCTTTCCCGGCTCAGTGGAAGCAGTGAGGCACCAACACGCAGTTACAAGCCCGGCTCGAGCGGTCAAGTAAGCGGCGGGTGCACAACCAAAGTCTACCTTCGTAACATGGATGAAGCCTGAGATGGAATGTGAAGATAACTACTTGCTAATTTCAGAAAAGCCTGAGTAGATCTAGCTAGATTCGTAGTATACCCCTCTGGTATTGCCAGCAGCATGCTCTAACCCACTGAGCCATTGTAACAATCGTCATATCTATAAGGAGTTGTTACTCATACATAGAGTGGGCATTTGAACCATTGGGTGTCTGAGCAACCTTAATTCATCAAGGACTTTACTTAGGAATTTACTTAAATAACAGGGTTTTATCAAACTATCCTGTTGGGAAGATTTAGTCCCGGATTTAGAGGTTATAAATAGAYAGCCATATTCAATCCAGGGTGTTCGTTTCCTTAACGAGCAAAGATTTATCTCAAAGTAAACGGATCACAAAAGTATTATCGCTCTCATCTTTCCAGCAATTTGAAGATGAATGATGGTCTTTGAACCGATATGTAGGCTATCTTTATTTATCCCTCCGGCTTTTCTTTGGGGCGTTTGTTGTTCACCCTTGCTAAATAAAGCCGCTGTTAAAAAAGCCCGGTGACTATTCAGCCCTTGTTAATTTTCAATTAGTCTCAGACCCACCTGAAAAACTGAATCCMGTCCCTTCGTCCGTGACGAGACATGATGAGGTTTGAAGTGCGTGTGTGAGTAAGTAACGGTGTGACGTGTGCCGCTTTGATATGACAAGGGCTCTTCTTTACGTGTCAGCTTCCTCCCTGGAGGCCTGTCGGCTTGACTCCCCCTCCTGTCAATCAACRTTACAGAGGAGAGGGAGGAGAGAGAGAAAGAGAGAGGGAGAAAGACTAAGAGCCCATCGAGCCTGCCGGGCTATCAATCCGCAGGGGCTTTGCGAGTGAGTGTGCTAGCTAGCGTAGAGTTCATACGCCTGTTTATGCTAATTCAGGCAGAGAGAGAGAGAGAGTTAGAGTTGGGGGGGGGGGTGTTGTTGTTTCGCCATTTGGCTCAGCTGTCTCCGAGCCGAATCAGTCAGGTGCTGCCGACTGTCGTGGTCAGAACATAAGAAAATCTATTTGGAACATGCCGATTGCTGTATCCCACCCCCCACCCCTATCATTCTCCTTGTTTAATTATTCAGGAATGTGTACAGGAACGATACTGTTTCCTTTCTCCACCTGCGGCAAAGTGGGAAAGATTGCAAAATCAGAAGTGGAAAATGGTCTCGCATTGGCATTTGCCAGAGATAACACGCTAACACCGTCACACTTAAATGCCGCATCGGCGTGGCGTTACGCAACTGTGTAAGTTAGATCGTGAACTATTTCGGCACTGGAGTGTTTGCTGAAGTGAGCCCACGTGGCTTACTAGTCCAGGCCTGTATGTTGACATGCGGCGCCCACAACACTGAAGTGGTTAGCTGATGTGGGCTGTGCCATGTAGCTGTACATACTGATGATGAGAAGTCTCTCATAGCAGCACCGCTGAAAGCAAGGTGTAAAGTAAGTTCTCCATCTCTCCCGGGCCAAGTTACATAAATGCATAATAAGTCCTAAGGTGTACAAAAGTAACCCATCTCTGATAGTGCTGGGTTTAGTTTGCGGTTGGCATTAGATGCCTCTTGTTTCTACAGTGTTTGCATTCCAAATGGCACCCTATTCCCTTTATAATGCACTAATTTAGACCAGGGCCCATAGGGAGGAATAGGGTGCCTTTTTGGAATGTAGCAAGTGTCTCTGCCTTATACAGCTGACCTTCAGTGTACAGCTGTCATTTGAAATAAAGGGAAAAACATGTCAGACAGTACCCAGTACCAGGATATTGTTGTGCCACACTAGCTTGTTAGTAGCACTTAGCACTAAGTTGCTTTTGCAATATGCACAGCATCGTAGTTGTTTTCGTAACAAAGAGCACTGTATTATTGATTTATATTTGCCAGTTACTGCTGATAAGTGCAGTACTGAAAAGTGCAGCAACATGTAATAGCATTGGCTCCATTTGTAGCCAAATAAGCTCTTAAAGTTCTTATCTAAAGTAGTTGTCTGATTGGGCTCCTTCCCTCTAAACTGATCACAGACCCCATTTACTTATTTATTTCATCTTTGAACAATCATTGAGAACACATCTTCATAATACAAACTGTCATGATGCGTATAACTAATACATTATAACCAGAGGAATATAGAAGAGCCTAACCACCCCCACTGCATATGCACACACCACACACAGACACACACAAACACACACACTTCCTCGAGTTCAGATTTATCCTGCAGCCAATTTTGTTGATGGGACCCCCAGATTGATCTTGAGCTCAGGTCCAGGTTATTCAGCACCCATTAGTAATTTGGGGCATTAGAAGATTGGCAGTTATTGGCAAAGGTACATTTTATCAGTCAGTCAATGAGTAAGAAAGTAAATAAGGCAGTCGGTAAGTGAGTGAATGGAGGACAGGTTAAGCGAATGTGAGGGGCCTGGACTTTTAAAGTCAGTGAAATTATTTATTTATGTACCCATACCTGCTGGCTAATTTAAGGTTAAYTAGCTTGATAATGTGAATGAGTGTGAGGGCTTTGTCAACCACTTGTTTACAATCTGTTGGTTAATCCTACTATGTGTGTGTGTGTGTGTGGACGTGTTTAACTATTCTTGTGGGGACCAGAAGTCCCTACAAGAATAGTAAACGAACAAAMAGTTGACCAGCTGGGGACATTTTGTTAGTCCCCACAAGGTCAAATGCTATTTCTAGGGGTTTTAGTGTTAAGGTTAGAATTAGTGTTAGGGTTAGAATTAAGTTAAATATTAAGGTTAGGAGCTAGGGTTAGTTGTAGGGTTAGGGTTAGGAGCTAGGGTTAGGTTTAGGGTTAGGATAAAGTTTAGGCTTTTGGGTTAGGGTTAAGGTTAGGGTTAGGGTAAGAGTACGGGTTAGGATTAGGGTTAGGTTTAGGGTTAGGGTTAGGGGTTAGGGAAAATAGGATTTGAATGGAACTGAATTGTATGTCCCACAAGGTTAGCTGTACAAGACTGTGTGTGTGTGTGTGTGTGTGTGTGTGTGTGTGTGTGTGTGTGTGTGTGTGTGTGTGTGTGGTGGTGTGTTGTGTGTGTGTGTGTGGTGTGTGTGGTGTGTGTGTGTGGGTGTGGTGTGTGTGTGTGTGTGTGTGTGTGTGTGTGTGTGGACACGTGTGCCACTTATGATGGCACAGTCATTTTATAATCGTGTAGCCTACGAATATGGATGAAGACTGTCCTAAAAAAAATCTACTTCATATTCAAGTCGTAAAAACTTTACCCAAAAGCATCAAAGTATAAATAAGCCTGGTTTACATCTAACAGACGATATAAGAAGAGACGAGAGGATGCCAAACTAGCCAGTTTTAGAATTTTGTGTTGTGGAACAGCTGACTGAAGATGGTACTGGTACAACGTGTACTGTATATATCGTTACTCATTCCTTGTGTTATTATTTTTCTATTGTTCTCTATGCATCATTGTGAAGGGCGGCCCAGAAGTAAGCATTTCACAGTTAGTCTACACCTGTTGTTTATGAATCATGTGAAAAATAAAATGTGGATTTGATTTGTGATGGTCGGGCTTTCAAAAAGATGGCACGTCTGCGTTTCCGCTGTAACAAGGACTCTTTACAACGTGATGAAACGCTGTTGCTCCTTGTATCAGCAAAGTGTTATAGAAAAACTGCCCCCCCCCCCTCTCTGCAGCAACAGCAGCACATACAGTTATTGTTTATGTTTAAAAATATATATATTTGCTATTCAAACGACTATAATGGTGACAGCGGACATTTTGCTGACAAATAACCGTCATCCAAAATTCCATGACTGTCACAGCCCTGATGGCACTGTGACCTGCCTCAGCTACCTACCTCATGGGATGGGAGATGGGAGATAAGGGATGGAATGGGGGAAATCCTGGTGTTCTAACTGTCTGGCATAATGAGGGTAGTGTACTATAGGTGTTCACCTCATTCCTGAAACTCCATGAAAGGAGGTCAGAATCTCTCCTAACCTAACCACTGATCCAGGGTCATAAATATTTTAATCCCCCTAATGATTACGGTTGGTATCGGTGGTAGGAGAACCTGATCCTAGATCTGTGGTTAAAAGGATACCAGTGCGAGTATCCTTTTGGTATGCAGGCTCCCTCTCTGGACCTGCTCCAGCACTTCCACTTTAATTAAAGCAGGATTTAAGAGGTGGGCCAGGGATTTGACTGAGCCATCGACTGTAGATCTCTCTCCTGCTGCCCCAGCCAACCACGGCACCCCAGGAAGCTTTCATTGGTTACATTCTGTGTYTTTGCACAACCAGTACAGACACACATACACTCCTCCCTCCACCATGTATAGGCAGCTATTTGTTCTTTGCCTCAGTTCTTTGCCATTTTGCTCATTTTAACTTTCTTTAACATTAATGAGAAAAGCTGGCCGTGATTCAACAAATTCGATTTATGGTACATGACAACAAGATGCTCCAGGTTGAAGTCACCTCTAATCATAGATCTCGGATCAGATTACCCTACTCCCATTCCTAACTCTAACCATTATCAGGAGGACAAAACATCTGACCCTGTATCAATGGTCCAGGAAAAACTYCAACCTACTCCCGAGGGGACCGCTGTCTTTGATGCGAGTTGAAAATGGCCTCAGCTCATGGCATCCTGCTGTTGGTGGATTGTGGAGATGGTGATAGTCGCAAACCAGTTGTTCTCATTCTCTCTGTGATGAGTAAGAGAGTGCGGACTGAGGGAGGCTAGCTGGCTGTGGAGCAGCGGGTGCTGAGATGACCTTTGAAGCTGCTGCACACTGGCAGGCGAGCATGTGGATGAGCCACCTAGGAGACAATACCAACCCCCCATTATGTGGGAACCACAGTCACACAAAGAGTTATCTTTTCTGAGGGTAGCCAACAACACATCCGCCACGCTGACCCTCAACACAGAGGCCCCTCAGGGGTGCGTGCTTAGTCCCCTACTGTACTCCCTGTTCACACACGACTGCATGGCTGCGCACGACTCTAACACAATCATCAAGTTTGCAGATGACACAACGGCGGTGAGCCAGATCACCAATGACGATGAGACAGCCTATCGGGAGGAGGTCAGAGACTTGGCAGTGTGGTGCCAGGACAACAACCTCTCACTCAACGTGGGCAAGACAAAGGAGCTTATCGTCGACTACAGTAAACGGAGGGCCATCGATGGTGCTGTAGTGGATAGGCCCACATTGCTAAGGAGCTATCATGGTCCAAACACAACCCCCCAGGAGGCAGAAAATATTTGCCATGGGCCTTCAGATCCTCAAAAAGTTATACAGCTGCACCATTGAGAGCATCTTGACTGGCTGCATCGCTGCTTGGTATGGCAACTGCTCGGCATCCGACCGCAAGGCGCTACAGAGGGTAGTGCGTACAGCCCAGTACATCTCTGGGGCTGAACCTMTATACCAGGCGATGTCAGAGGGAGGCCCTAAAAATTGTCAAAGACTCCAGCCACCCAAGTCATAGACTGTTCTCTCTTCTACCGCACAGCAGGCAATACCGGAGCACTAAGTCTGGGACCAAAAGGCTCCTGAACAGCTTCTACCCCCAAGCCATAAGACTGCTAAATAGTTAACCAAATAGCTAGCCGGACTATCTGCATTGACCCTTTTTGCACTAACACTTTTTGACTCTACTCACTGGACTCTACCCACACACTCACACATACACTCACTCACAAATACACACAGGCACACATTCGCCGCACACGCTTCCACACAAGCTGCTGCTACTGTTTATTATCTATCTTGTTGCCTAGTCACTTTACCCCTATCTATATGTACATATCTACTTCAATTTCCTCATACCCCTGCACATTGACTTGGTACTGGTACCATGTATATAGCCAAGCTGCCATTTGTATTTATTCCTTATGTTACTATTTTACATTTTTCTATTATTATTACAGTTATTATATATATATATATATATATATTATATTTCATGTGTTCTGTATTGTTGGGAAGGGCCCGTAGTAAGCATTTCACTGTTAGTCTACACCTGTTGTTTATGAAGCATGTCACAATTAAAATGCTATTTTAGTTGATTTGACTCATTGGTTTGGCAACTGACTGGCGTCTGACTGCAAGGGGAATCTAATTGGTATTTTCACAATATGCTAGAGTGTAATACATCGGTGTGGGCTCGATGGCATTGAATGTTTTCCTAACGGTCCACCATATACTTCAGTTGTGACGCTAGGGGTCAGATTTTCTTTTTAATTTTTTTTWAAATAACGTTCCCAAGGTAAACAGACTATTTCTCAGGTCCAGATCGTAGACTATGCATATAATTGTGAGTATGAGTATAACAAAACTGATTCTACAGGCGAAAACCTGAGAAAATCTAACCCGGAAGTGATTTAAAAAATAATAATAATCTGTGTTTCCTGGCCCGTCCTTCTTCCATTGAAAGGGGTATCAACCAGATTCCTTTTCCAATGGCTTCCTCAGGCTGTAACCAGGCTTTAGACATAGTTTCAGGCTTTTATTTTGAAAAATGAGCGAGATTTTTCAAAAGTATTCAGGTGTCCTCTGATTAGTTCCTGCACGCGAGAGGGTAGCTCTCCATTTTCTTTTTCTCTCTTATTGAATAGGTTACGGTCCGGCTGAAATATTATCGATTATGTTTGTTAAAAACAACCTGAGGATTGATTATAAAAAAACATTTGACATGTTTCTACGACCATATTACGGATACTTTTTGGAATTTTCGTTGAACGGAACGAGGCTTTGGTTTTCTGAACATAACGCGCAACCCAAATGGCGTTTTTTTGTTATAAAAGTAATATTTATCGAACAAAAAGAACATTTGTTGTGTAACTGGGAGTCTCGTGAGTGCAAACATCCGAAGATTATCAAAGGTAAGCGACTAATTTTATTGCTTTCTGACTTTCGTGACCATGCTAATTTGGGGCTAGCTGTTCTAGCATTGATTGATACACTCACAAAAKCTTGGATTTCTTTCTCTGTAAAGCATATTTTCAAAATCTGACACGATAGGTGGATTAACAACAAGCTAAGCTGTGTTTTGGTTTATTTCACTTGTGATTGCATGATTATAAATATGTTTTGTAATATTTTGCGCCCTGCAATTCAGCGGTTGTTTAGGAAAATGATCCCGTAAAAGGGATCCGTAGCGCAGAGAAGTTAAACTGTTTGACAATGTTCTCAGAATGTTTTTTGGTTAACATTGTTAATGTTACGCTATAACCTTTGTAACTGTGTTCGTGTAAACTCCATTTTTATTCGGTCAATTCAGAAGATTATTTGAAATTCCACATTGAATATAGCTATTTATATTTCCAGTGAGGATAGTTTCATTCTTTTAGAATTGATTAGAATTTCAATGTATTACAATTTCAATTCAGTTCCTGAATTGGCTGAATTGAAAATAAATGGAATAAATAAACCACTGAAGAGAATATTACCTGACATTAAGCAAACATCCTCTGTTTACTGGGCCGATGACACACACACACACACACACACACACACACACACACACACACACACACACACACACACACACACACACACACACACATACACACATACACACACACATACCCCTGTGGCAGTGACTCAGTCTCTGGGCTGGAGGCCTGTCAGCTTGATGAGCAACCATCTCAGCCAGGGAGTCAGAGCCCAGCAAGGTTTTCTGGGATGGCCAAGTGGGACCACTGGGGGGCGTATTCCGTCCAGTACAGCTCTTCCACTGTCCACCCCAAAGCCCCGGGGCAGACAGACAGTCGCAGCCATATAATTACAGGATCTCAATGGTCACATCCCCCATCCAAACAACATGGCACTGGCATTGAAACCAATAACCTTCATGCCTTCTGTGATTAGGCGCTCAGATGGGCAACGTTGATATTCAGTTGTTGATATTCAATTGTCACCAATATGAATGGTTGCCACCGGCTCACCAGCACTCCTAGTGCCTGGGAGGTGCTACTTCATGCCAATGATTCACCAATCGTTACCCAGTAAGCTAATGGTCTTTGGTTTGGTCCAAAGGTGGTWCTTGGGTGGTCCTCTGTAGCTCAGTTGGTAGAGCATGRCGATGTGGGTTTRATTCCCGGGACCACGTAGAATGTATACACGCAAGACTTTAAGTAGCTCTGGATAAATGCGTTTGCTAAATGACATTTATTATTATATATTATGTTTGATATTGTTGCCACTACCTCTACAAACTGAGCTACTTAGCTACTGTGTGATGCTTTCAAAGATTTTACTGAGTTACAGTTCGTGTAAGGAAATCAGTCAATTGAAATAAATTCATTAGGCCCTAATCTATAATTTCACATGACTAGGAATATAGATATGCTGTTGGTCACAGATACCTTAAAAAAAGGTAGGAGCGTGGATCAGAAAACCAGTCAGTATCTGGTGTGACCACCATCATGCAGCACGACACATCTCCTTCGCATAGAGTTGATCTGGCTGTTGATTGTGGCCTGTGGAATGTTGTCCCACTCCTCTTCAATGGCTGTGTGAAGTTGCTGGATATAGGTGGGATCTGGAACACGCTGTCGTACACGTCGATCCAGAGCATCCCAAACGTGCTCAATGGGTGACATGTCTCGTGAGTATGCAGGCCAYGGAAGAACTGGGACATTTTCAGCTTCCAGGAATTGTGTACAGATCCTTGCGACATGGGCCGTGCATTCTAATACTGAAACATGAGGTGATGGCAGCGGATGACAGGATCTCASGATCTCRTCACGGTATCTCTATTTGCCATCAATAGAATGCAATTGTRTTCGTTGACTGTAGCTTATGCCTGCCCATACCATAACCCCACCGCCACCATGGGCCACTCTGTTCACAACGTTGACATTAGCAAATCGCTTGCCCCCAAGACTCTGTCAACTGCCTAGTACAGTTGAAACTGGGATTCATCCGTGAATCTTCTCCAGCGTGCCAGTGGCCATCGAAGGTGAGAATTCGCCCACTGAAGTCGGTTACAATGCTGAACTGCAGTCAGGTCAAGACCCTGGTGAGGACGAAGAGCAGGCAGATGAGCTTCTCTGAGATGGTTTCTGACAGAAATTCTTCGGTTGTGCAAACCCACAGTTTCATCAGCTGTCCTGGTGCTGGTCTCAGACGATCCCGCAGGTGAAGAAGYCGGATGGGCATACTGCAAATTCTTTAAAATGACTTTGGAGGCAGCTTATGGTAGAGAAATKAACCTCTAACGAGTCACCCTCCCGGATCCGGGATCCTCCTCATCAAAAAAGCTGACTAGCATAGCCTAGCCTAGCGCCACAGGGATATCATATAATATAATTTCATGAAATCACAAGTCCAATACAGCAAATGAAAGATAAACATCTTGTGAATCCAGCCATMATTTCCGATTTTTAAAATGTTTTACAGCGAAAACACAATATATATTTATATTAGCTCACCACAATAGCCAAACACACATCGCCATTTATTCACCGCCAACATAGCTTTCACAAAACCCACAAATAGAGATAAAATTAATCACTAACCTTTGAACAACTTCATCAGATGACAGTCTTATAACATCATGTTATAACAATACATTTGTTGTTTCGAAAATGTGCAATTTTAGAGTACACATCGTGGTTTTACATTGTGAATACGTAGCCATAATGCACCAAATTGTCCGGAAGATATTTTGGACAGTCACGTAATCTAACCAAAAAACTCATCATAAACTTTACTAAAAAAATACATGTTGTACAGCAAATGAAAGATACACTGGTTCTTTAATGCAAACCGCTGTTAGATTTAAAAAAAAATAACTTTTTTTATGCAATATTGTGAGACAGCGCCCAACAATTCTCCGCCTTGTTGGAGCCAACACAAACCACAAAAATACGAAATAACATTCATAAATATTCTCTTACTTTTGATGATCTTCCATCAGAATGTTGTGCAAGGAGTCCTAGTTCCAGAATAAATCGTTGTTTTGTTTTAGAATGTCCATTTCTTTCTGTCGAATTAGCAACTTTGGCTAGCCATGTGGAGGGCACATGTCCAAGAACTCTTAGCGCATGGAACGAAAAATTCCAAAAGTCCCAATAAACGTCGAATAAACTGGTCAAACTCGGTTGAAAATCCAACTTTATGATGTTTTTCTCATATGTATCCAATAAAATCCGAGCCGGAGCATTTCGTCGTGTATACCTAACGCATTTCAGAAGACAATGTGTGGTCCCTGGTGCGCAGTTGAATACTGCCAATAGAGCGGACCTGTCACTCCAAAAGCGCTCATTCGGTCTCACATCAAGCTAGGACACCCCATTCAACATTCTACTGCCTGTTGACATCTAGTGGAAGGCGTATGAAGTGCATACAGATCCATAAATATAAGCCAGTTGAATAGGCAGGCCCTGACACAGAGCCCCATTTTCAGAATTTTCACTTCCTGTTTGGAAGTTTGCTGCCAAATGAGTTCTGTTTTACTCACAGATATAATTCAAACAGTTTTAGAAACTTCAGAGTGTTTTATATCCAATAGTAATAATAATATGCATATTGTATGATCTAGAACAGAGTACGAGGCCGTTTAATTTGGGCACGATTTTTTCCCAAAGTGAAAATAGCGCCACCTATTAAGAAGAAGTTTTAACATTCAATTCTCTGGCAACAGCTCTGGTTGAAATTCCTGCAGTCAGTATGCCAATTGCACACTCCCTCAAAACATCTGTGGCATTGTGTTAGGCAAAACTGCAGAGTTTTTTTTGCGTATCTGTAACGAACGTCGTCGGGAGAAGGAGAAGAGGACCAAGGTCCAGCGTGGTAAGTGTTCATATTTTAATCAATCAACTGAACACTGGACAAAACAACAAAACCGACAAACGAACAGTTCTGTAAGGTGACGAAACAAAACAGAAAACAACTACCCACAAACACAGGTGGGAACAGGCTACCTAAGTATGGTTCTCAATCAGAGACAACGATAGACAGCTGCCTCTGATTGGGAACCATACCAGGCCAAACACATAGAAATACAAAACAAGGACGACATAGAACACCAGACATAGAATGCCCACCCAAACTCACACCCTGACCAACCAAAATAGAGACATAAAAGGATCTCTAAGGTCAGGGCGTGACAGTATCCTTTTATTGTCCCCAGCACAAGGTGCACCTRTGTAATGATCATGCTGTTTAATCAGCTTCTTGATATGTCACACCTATAAGGTGGATGGAGTATCTTGGSAAAGGGGAAATGCTCACTAACAGGGATGTAAACAAATGTSTGCAAATCATTTTAGAGAAATAAGGTTTTTGTGCATATGGAAACGTTTCTGGTATCTTTTTTTTCAGCTCATCAAACATGGGACCAACACTTTACATGTTGCGTTTACATTTTTGTTCAGTATCCAAATATACTTCGGTCTTAAAGAGAACTTCGCCAGACAGAGCTGGACTAGAACAACGGGCCAAACACTACAAGTTTGAAATGTGTATTTGTATTTTATTTATTAAGGATCCCCATTAGTGGCTGCCAAGGCAGCAGCTACTCTTCCAGCAACATTAACAAATATTAGGGCCTTGCATTCCATGTTGAAAATTTTAAAAGCCTTGTTGGCCGAGGACTGTTGTTTGTTTTTGTATCCTGCATGCTATCAGTTCCCTCAGTTCTGCAATCAGTTTGGCCTGGCAATGCAGAGCCTCATAACTCCATTAAGGTCCAGGGCAGGTATAAAAATAGCCTAATCTAATAGCCCTGCTCCCTTGCTGAAGTCATGGTGGCTCCTTACCGTATGTATACTTGTGTTGTTCCTGTCTTAGAGAGAAGGGGGGTATCTATCACAGTCATCCCCGGTGAAGTATGTAATGTGTATTTCCTGTGCAGGAGCATACACACACACACACACACACACGTAGACACACTTCAGACACACACAGTATACTTCATGGATACTATGCTACCAGAGACATACTCACACACACAGGTTCATGCATGGAACACACGTGCATACACCCCCCCCCCCCACCMCCACACACACACACACTCACTCTCTAACACACTTTTACAAACATTGAACAAACCCACAGCAGTGTGAAGCCAAGTCCCATGGGTTGTGTATTCTGGGATGTTGTTTTCACCAGTCAATGTCTCTGGGGTCTTGCTCCGGGGTAAAAGGGCTCATGATGATAGCTAGCGTTAACAGGAAATTCTCAGCTGTGTTTACACCATGGTTTCTTGGAATGGACCCACAGGGATTGGTAATGTCCTCAGAGCTTTTCATGAGAGGAACTGCTGGCAACACTTTACAGTCGAATTTTGAGTAAACTTTATTGATCCCCAGAGGGGGAAATTGTGGTTGTCTTGTAGACAGCAGTAGACGAAGACAGGGACCATACTATAGTCTATAAGGGGATACACTTAAGAAGGGAGTTACTGTATGTATGCTGTTGTGCTACTTACCATTAGGGTTGCACGTTTTGGGGAATATTCAGAGGTGGAAGCTTTCCGTGGGAATTAACGGGAATATATGGGCATTAACGGAAATGTATGCAAATTCCCTATTAATACCATTTAAATGTAGATGTTTTTTGCATTGAATATATTTACCATATCATATGGAGACAGAAATATAAACCTTTTACCTTATCATAAGTAGACATAATTGCAAATGATTAAATCCTTCCAATAGAAATTTTWAAAACAATTTAATTACGAATTGAACTTTAATTAAATGAGTTAACTCTTCACATGGGATGATTTCACTGAACAACAAAAGAAAGGGAATATTGAATGATCCCCAATGATCCATCGCATCTCCCAAAAACATTTTCAACATGTCAGGATTTGGCCAGGATTGTTCAGGTTTTTGGTCACTAGATGCCCCCATTGCGCCTTTTTTGAACCTTTTGTTTTTCCCTTGTTCTAATTATTATTTGCACCTGTGTGTCATTTCCTTGTAGATATTTAATCCCTTTGTGTTCCTCAGTTCTTTGCGCTGTGTTTGTATGTTAGCACCCAGCCCCAGCCATGCTGTGAACATATATTTCTCTTGTTGGATTTTCCAGAGGTTCTCTGGTTTTGTTCTTGTTTATTTTTGATTAGTCTTTTGAGGTTTGTTTTTTCCCTGCTGTTCTTACCACTTTGTGGATTTTCTTTGTATTTTGGAGGATATCCATTTTTTCTCTTGGCTTTACTTTTGACGTTGTGGATTTATATTTTTGMCTGAAGATCTTTTACCTTGATTAAACCACCSTCTCTAGTACTGCTGTGTCTGCCTCATCTTCTGGGTTCTGCCGACTATTAGTGACTGTTTCTCACACCGGGTCCTGACACAACATACATTCTTAAAACGATAGTCTAGAAACTAAAGCTTTGGTTGTCTTGCTCTAGGGCTTCCATGTCTTCACCCTGGACCTCCTCAATGTCCACCTCTTGAACATCAGACTCTGAGGCCTCATCTTCACTGTCACTTGCCAACCTTGTTGAGAATGGCTCATTGTCAGGCTCAAATTTGCCCGAATGGCCACCAATTTTTCAACCCTTGTATTGGTCAGCCTGTTGCGTGCTTTGGTGTGTGTGTTCCCAAACAAGGACCAGTTGTGCTCTGAGGAAGTTGATGTTGGTGAGATTTGGAGGATGATGGAGGCAACAGGGGAAAGAGCCTCAGATCCACAAAGTCCCTTCCACCAGGTGAATGATGAGATATGTTGGGACGACTGCCATATTGCATCTCCATCCCAAAGCCCTTGCTTGGAAGTGTACTTCGCCAGACTGCCAAGAACCTTGCCCTCCTCCAGGCCAAGGTGATGAGATATGGTAGTGATGACACCATAGGCCTTGTTGAGCTCTGCACCAGACAGGATGCTCTTGCCAGCATACTTTGGGTCCAACATGTACGCTACGGCGTGTATGGGCTTCAGGCAGAAGTCTTCACGCTTTTTGATGTATTTCAGAACTGCGGTTTCCTCTGCTTGGAGCAACAGTGAAGTGGGCAGGCCAGTACAGATTTCTTCTCTTACATCTGCAAGCAGAGTCTGAACATCAGACAGGATGGCATTGTCTCCCTCAGTCCGTGCAATGGCTACTGCTATAGGTTTCAGGAGTTTCAGGCTGCTTACCACTCTCCCAAAATACATAATCCAGGAGGATCCTCTTGATGGGGTTGTTAATGGTCCCGTGTAGCTCAGTTGGTAGAGCATGGCGCTTGCAACGCCAGGGTTGTGGGTTCATTCCCCACGGGGGGACCAGGATGAATATGTATGAACTTTCCAATCTGTAAGTCGCTCTGGATAAGAGCGTCTGCTAAATGACTTAAATGTAAATGTAAATGTTAATATCGGCAGACTGTGATATGGCCATTTCTTGGAGAGACTCCTTCCCCTCCAGGAGAATGTCAAACATGATGACAACACCACCCCAACGAGTGTTGCTGGGCAGCTTCAGTGTGGTGTTGTTATTCTTCTCACTTTGCTTGGTGAGGTAGATTGTTGCTATAACTTGATGACCCTTCACATACCTAACCATTTCCTTGGCTCTCTTGTAGTGTATCCATTGTTTTCAGCGCTATGATGTCCTTGTGGAGCAGATTCAATGCATGAGCAGCACAGCCAATGGGTGTGATGTGAGGGTAGGACTCCTCCACTTTAGACCAAGCAGCCTTCATGTTTACAGCATTGTCTGTCACCAGTGCAAATACCTTCTGTGGTCCAAGGTCATTGATAACTGCCTTCAGCTCATCTGCAATGTAGAGCCCGGTGTGTCTGTGTCTGTGCTCTTGTAGAATACTGGTTGAGGGGTGGAGATGATGTAGTTAATTATTCCTTGCCCACGAACATTCGACCACCCATCAGAGATGATTGCAATACAGTCTGCTTTCTCTATGATTTGCTTGACCTTCACTTGAACTCTGTTGAACTCTGCATCCTGCAAATGACTAGATAAAGGATGTCTTGTTGGAGGGATGTATGCTGGGGCGAAGAACATTCAGAAATCTCTTCCAATACACATTGCCTGTGAACATCAGAGGTGAACCAGTTGCATACACACCTTGAGCAAGACATTCATCAGCATTTCTCTGACTACGTTCCTCCATTGAGTCAAAAAAACTTCTAATTCCAGGAGGACCATGAGCTGTTGCTATTGATAAGGTGTCTGATTCATGATTTTCACCTCGAATAGAAGTAGAGGGACTTTTGTCAGAGATTGCTTGTTGTGAGCACTGAGGGAACTTTATGCACTTGGCCAGATGATTCTGCACCTTTGTWGCATTCTTCACATATGATTTGGCACAGTATTTGCAAATGTACACAGCTTTTCCTTCTACATTAGCTGCAGTGAAATGTCTCCACACATCAGATAGTGCCCGTAGCATTTTCCTGTAAAGATTAGAAACAAATGAGTAAAAAAAAACAAATACAATTCCATGTACAGATAAGTAATTAGATTAAACAACTCCTTTGTAAGATACATGTTTTAAAATGAAACTGTAATGAATACTCAGGGAGAAAAAGGTGTAGATTCACGCACAGAGCGTGACAGATGTTTATTAACCTCTCTAGGGTACGTGGGACGGTAGTCCCACCTCTTCAACAGCCAGTGAAACTGCAGGGCGCCAAATTCAAAACAACAGAAATCCCTTCATTAAAATTCCTCAAACATACATGCATTTTATGCCATTTTAAAGATACACTTGTTGTAAATCCAGCCACAGTGTCCGATTTCAAAAAGGCTTTACGAAGAAAGCAAACAAAACGATTATGTTAGGTGAGTGCCTATTCAAAGAATAACACAGCCATTTTTCCAGCCAAAGAGAGGATTCACAAAAAGCAGAAATATAGATAAAATTAATCACTAACCTTTGATGATCTTCATCAGATGACACTCATAGGACTTCATGTTACACAATGCATGTATGTTTTGTTCGGTGAAGTTCATATTTATATCCAAAAATCKGAGTTTACATTGGCGCGTTATGTTCAGAAGTTCCAAAACATCCGGTGATTTTGCAGAGAGCCACATCAATTTACAGAAATACTCATAATAAACATTGCTAAAAGATACAAACTTTATGCTTTTTTTTTTAAATGCACTTCTCCTAATGCAACCGCTGTGTCAGATTTCAAAAAAGCTTTACGGAAAAAGCAAACCATGCAATAATCTGAGGTCGACGCTCAGAGCCCAATCAAGGCAAAAATATATCCGCCATATTGTGCAGTCAACAGAAGTCAAAAATAACATATTAAACATTCACTTACCTTTGATGATCTTCATCAGAATGCACTCCAGGAATCCCAGTTCTACAATAAATGTTTGTTTTGTTCGATAATGTCCATCATTTATGTACAAATTCCTCCTTGTTGTTCTAGCGTTCAGTACACTTTCCAAACTCACGACGCGCGTTCAAGTCCAGCGGAAAGTACGGACGAAAGTTAAAAAAGTTATAATACAGTCCGTAAAAACATGACAAACGAAGTATTGAATCAATCTTTAGGATGTTTTTAACATAATTCTTCAATAATGTTCCAACCGGAGAATTCCTTTGTCTTCAGAAGTGCGATGGAACAGAGCTCGCTCTCACATGAACGCGCATGGTCAGCGCATGTTCAGGTCATGGTATACCTTACTCAGTCCCCTCTCATTCGGCCCCACTTCACAGTCGAAGCATCAGACAAGGTTCTAAAGACTGTTGACATCTAGTGGAAGCCATAGGAAGTGCAACATTACCAATATCCCACTGTATTTTCAATAGGAGATGAGTTGAAAATCGACCAACCTCAGATTTCCCACTTCCTGGTTTGATTTTTTATTCAGGTTTTTGCCTGCCGTATGAGTTCTGTTATACTCACAGACATCATTTAAACAGTTTTACAAACTTCAGAGTG
This sequence comes from Salvelinus sp. IW2-2015, assembly GCF_002910315.2. NCBI lineage: Eukaryota > Metazoa > Chordata > Actinopteri > Salmoniformes > Salmonidae > Salvelinus > Salvelinus sp. IW2-2015. The sequence continues at coordinate 19,704,888 of NC_036868.1, read as the reverse complement.
TTTTCCATCCAAATCTACTAATAATATGCATATTCTAGCTTTTATGGCTTTGTAGCAGGCCGTTTACTCTGGGCATGCTTTTCATCCGGACGTGAAAATACTGCACCCTACCCCAAAGAAGTTAAACCTTCGCAGAAGGCAGGAATCGTGGTCACAGGCAGGCAGACAAAAACAAACAATACCTCACAACCATACAAACAGAAAGAACTGAACTAAATAGGGAACTGATGAGACCAGGTGAGAAACGAACACAAGTGAAAACAATGAACAAAAATGAAAGTCAAGGCTACGTTCTATAACACAAAGAAACAGTGCTACATTCAAGAACACAAAGAAAAATAACACAAGGTTGACTAAGAAAAGAAAAGCAGAACCTTACAGAAACATGTATGGAAACAGGTGAATTAACACTCCTCAGGTAGCAGGTTCAAGCAAGCTAAAACGCACATGGTAGCAAAAACTAACTAGCAGAAATTGTTAACAATTTAGACATTATTTAAAAACACTGTAGGCTACTATTAACTACTTAACAAAAAATCATGTATGTCATATAAAATATATTCACCCCACCCAGTATTGTAATCAAAACTTACCAGAAAGCATGTAGTCCTTGGCTCAGACAGCGTAGTAGTGTGGGCTCAATAGCATCTCATTAGTGTGCAAGATCTTGAGAATCAGCTGTACATGTGATGGAAGAGTGCACTGCACATGTGATGGAAGAATGCACTGTGCATGCAGAGGGTTGCAATTCCATTGAATTGGGGATAGTTTGACCAAAATATGTCACAAGACCTAKAATTGCCTTATGTGTATCCCACAAAAAAGGTTAACTGTTATAAGCTAACTTTTTTGATGAATTTAAGCAAAATGCCCCAAATTCCCGGGCTTAACTTCCCATGGAAAAATTCTGTAACAATTCCGGGAATTTACCGGAAAGTTTCCGACACTTTGCAGCCCTTCTTACCACTGCTAATGTTGTTTTCCAAGTAAAGCATTTAAAAAATTATAAGTACTGCGTAACTAGCCTTTTACAGCCTATTACACAGCTATTTGTTACGTTACAGTTGTATGGATTAGGCAAAGCGATGTGAGTCAAGTGGAGGCTATGGTTCAGTTCCCACTTCTGACCCCATGTGACGTTATAGTTAAATGGGTGAGACAGATAATATGGCAACAGTACATGTCCTACATCCTGGTCCTTGACCATTACAGCTTTATCCCTATTACACACTGACGGAGGCCTTTGTATTCCTTGCGGAACCATTGATGAATCGCATTGCCATGCCAGACCCCAGCTTGGTCCCTATACAGGTTGACTGAGTGACTTATCCAAACAAAAGCAAATGACAGTGCCATCAAGAGAGCAGTTTTTTTTTTTTTGTGCTCAACAAAGAAATAATGTACTATTTATTGTTTTCTCATCTGTAGCTATGAATTGAAAAGTTTCTCATTTTATGTTAGTCACTATAGGGAAGGGAAAGGAAACAGTGWAATGGCGTCAGATAGAGAGTGATGTAATTGTAAGTGCAACATTTTGAAATGCCAATGATTCACCAATCGTTACCCAGTAAGCTAATGGTCTTTGGTTTGGTCCAAAGGTGGTACTCGGGTGGTCCTCTGTAGCTCAGTTGGTAGAGCATGGCGTTTGCATGTGGATTTATTTCCCTGGACCACTCGTACGTAGACACTCATGTTGACCCACATGAAATAGTTTGAATGCACAGCAGGGACAGTAATCTTAGCTGTTTAACCAATGTATTACAATGACGTTGAAGAAGCTGTGATATTGTAGGTGGCAGTCGGCACCTCTCTTCCCTACTCTCTTCCCTTCCTCTCTTGGTATCTCTCCTTTTGTTACTTCCCTCCCAGGAAACGTATGACAGTCCAATTATCGGGTTCTTTAGCCCGGAGGTCTGCAGGACACTGTGGAGGCAGACATATTGCTTTGGTGGCAGCTGAACTGCGTTGGTTGGGGCAGTTGAGGTTGAGGAGTCTTCCGAGGACAGGCTGCGTGTTGTTTGTAGCAGTCTGATTCTGCAGCAGGAGCCTTAGGGGACCTCGGCCTCGCACCCTTGTTAACCAGAGATTATTCACATCAGTCCTCGCTCTGGGTCCTTCCTCACCACAGCCATAACATATGCACAAGTCACTCCAAATAAGTGTAAGAATCAAACATCAGAACAATGTTGCTGTGGAAGGATCAAACAGTAATTTTTTATGGGTGTGTGATCGTGTGTGCATGTGTGTGCTTGTCTTTATGTGCATGTGACGTGTGTGTGATCGTGTTTGTCTGTTTGTGCACGTGTGTGTGTGAGTGAGGATTGGTGTTGTTTTTAGTGGTCAGCACTAGGGATGAGATGGACAGTGACATCCCTGCTTGTCTAAGGGACTGGGGGTGTGGTGGCAGGGAGCTCAGCAAGCCCATGCACTCTCCCTTTTGGCATCCCCACTGCCCCTCTCTATGTCTCTGTCTGTCTCTCTCTCCCCCTCTCTCTTTCTCTCTCTCTCTGCCTAAAGCTGGAAATATATACTGGCCATTCATTCCCTATCTTTGGGTCGTGCAAATTTGGGGTTTCTTACCTAATAAATCCAAGTGTGTGTCTGCACCTTATGAGTGCAGTTACCTATGATTGTGTGTATGTGTTTGCATGCTCATGTAAGTGTGTGTGTGTGGTGTGTGCGTGTAYGTGTACGTGGGCCTGTGTGTGTGTTTTTGAGTGTTTGTGGTACTTGTGTTTGGGTACGTGTGTGTTTTAGTCACCTGGGATCAGAGCCATCTGGTGATTTCCTTCATACAGATGGAATGGGGGATGCGTTGTTACACTAAAGGCCRAACTCAGCTAGGCGAACCGAACGAGTGTGCTCACATACTCCCTTAAAAGCGGCAGTAGCACTGTTTGTCCATCTTGAGACGCCATAGCCAGTATACACTTCCTCAAAATAGTCAGAATTAATCTAAGATAACTCAAGAAATCTGTCATTAATGTTTACGTTTTTGCCGAGGTGATTTTATTTGCACAGTTTTACATCTAACTAAGATGTTTGGTGCAGTATTTCGCAAGTGAAAAAATKTACATAAAAACGTCTATCGTTGAATGACAACAAACACTTAATCGAAAAATCTGACCAATAACCGACGAAGGGGCGTAAAATTCGGCTTCCGAACTTTGGCTTGCCTCGAGAAAAATTTGTGTGCACGAACAGCCGAAAAAACCTTTGCAAAAACGAACAAAATGTCACAAAATGTCGTCATAATATATATTATATGCACAAACTGTTCCGAACTGTTTCGGATGGGAATCATGCGTGTCGTGTCAGATCGTGTCGTCCTGAATATTGTGCATTAGGTGATTCAATGAAAGTTATGGAAGCATTGTGCATCCATCCTTGGTCTGTCTATGGGCTTGTTTAACATCGACTGCATTGCAGTCGGCGACTGTCGACTGACTGATTTACACATCACCTTGCATGATAAATAACTACTCATTATTATTTGTAGATCAGCCCGTCATTCAATGCATCACGGATTTGATGCCCTTGATRGAGCTACACTGTTGTAGCAGTTTGGGAAAACACTGAAAAACACTGCCCTCTCCCCCAATAATAATATTAGTCTGAATGATTACCGTTGCAAAGTTTTGTTTATTTTTGGCTATTTAAACCATTCCTTATATGGGAACATTCAAACCTTATGTTGAAGATGACCTGCAGGGATGTGCAGGGTCTAATGCTCAGGAGATGATGTAATGTTGCAATGATCTGGAATCAACATGGAGCTAGCAGACACACACACATCCCACAGTAAATCAGCCACAGAGTTTTGAAAAGCCTCTGCCAGGAGTTGGAGTGGTGTGACGCAAGTGAACAACAGGTGGGTCTCGTCACAGACTCGATTAAGGTGTTCCCTCCATTTCCCTTTTGGCGGTTTATCCGAGGAATCTTATCGGCTGTCACAGAGGAGACAGAGATGCATTACTTATCCATCCGGAGAAGTGCTTATCAGCCGGAGAACCAGGCTTGAGTGTTCCCGGAAACAATTAACCCCAAATGGGGAGGGGGGTAGGGGATCGACTGGCTATCCATCTCAGATTCCCCCTCCCAAATCAATTCTACATTTATAATACGGCCCAAGGACAACTCAAGTTATTTTTGGCCTTGTTGTTTGTATCACCTTTAATCATTGTTGGACAGTGCAAGGAAACATTATTAAAAGAAAGAAAGAAACATATACTATAGATTGTACTGTAGACTGTGTATACAAAACGTTAAAAACACCTGCTCTTTCCATGACATAGAATGAACAGGGGAATCCAGTTGAAAGCTATGATCCCTTATTGATGTCATTTGTTAAATCCATTTCAATCAGTCTAGATGAAGTGGAGGAGACAGGTCAAAGAAGGATTTTTGTGCCTTGAGACAATTGAGACATGGTTTGTTTGTGTGAATTTATCACACAATGTGTGTGTGTGTGTGTGTGTGTGTGTGTGTGTGTGTGTGTGTGTGTGTGTGTGTGTGTGTGTGTGTGTGTGTGTGTGTGTGTGGATAAATTGATTCATATATCAGTGCGGGGCCATAAGACACCTGGTTTTAAGCCAGATGTTGCCCCCAAACCTTGAGTTTGAGACCCAAAGCCACACAGAGAACAGACAAAATAACACAGCTAGCATACCACGCCATACGTCCATTCAGAAAGGCCCTCGGTGGGCCCACAGAACAGGCTGCTCCCCCATCTGATGCTTCCGGGCGATTAAGCCGTGAATGAGCCGTCCCCTTCTGGATGATCCTGCCTTTTATGGTTCCATTCAAACCCATGCTCGATAAAACACTGCTGCTCATAATGTCCCCACACTGAAAAAGTAGAAACTAATCCAAACTTTAAAGTGGCACAGGCAATGTCCAGGACCCGCAAAAGCGCAAATAGGTTGCTGGCTGAGTTAGTGGTGTAATGATCCTATAGAATTTCTCTCTCTGGGTAATTCATGATGGATGATCTGGAGTGGGGCGCCATGTCTTTACTATTGAGCCATGCAAGCTATCATGTGATTTTATTGTTAGACTATCTGGCTGTTTCATATTTTTGTCTCTACTGTTTTATCTCATTTATCTTTGTTTTCATCATATAATGCAACTTTATGTGGTTGTGATCTTGTTAACTGACCAGATAACAACCGAAATAGGACGGCTTTCCCCATGATGTCTTTATCTCCTTATAAAAATGCCGGCTTTACCTGGTTGTAACAGAGATCAGTTGGTTGTAAACTGGTTATGTGACTCACTGGGCCGTACTATCTCCTCCATGTGTTTGAGGTGAAATGGAACTTGAACGAAAATGAACTTAAACTTGAATAAGGTCATCTCTTTTTCTTCCTCCCTTCTGCCTTTCTCTGCAGTGGCTCCCTCCACAGTGCCTCCCACGAAGCCGTGGTGGAAGGAGATCGTGGTGTTGGGGACGGTGGGCTGTGCCTCGGTTGCCTTCCTCCTGTTGATGGTCATCATCTGCTATAAGGCCATAAAGAGGTAGGTCTTTCTGACTCGTACACATACCCTTGCATTGGGCTATTTACGCATTAGCGCTTTCCTCCCATGGTCACAGAAAATTACAGGATGGTTAAACATGAGTGTTACAGTATGATACTTAAAATATATATATATATAATCCTACCAGGTAAACCCACCTCACAGGTTGATGCTTCAAGTTTTCAGAAGAAGTGTGTGTGCACTGGCAGTAGATTGTGAACAAAGACACTGTGTAAACATTTAGGACACAATCTATAACCTGATAGTCTGGAGAAATCCAGTCTGTTAGTGCTAACATTGCTTTCCTTACCACTCCTTGTCATGCCAAACATGTTGGGATACATTTAGGATAATCTATGTTCAGTCTGACCCAGGTAACATTGTCTTCACCTCTACTTCTATAGAAGGGGCCTTAGTGTAATACAACACGATTCCACAGATCATGTGGATAATCCCTTATATATAGTATTTGTAAACCCTTTGTAAAGATCTTATAATCAGCTTTCATGAGGGTGATTGGTCCATAGTTAGCTTTGTCCATTCTTCCCCTGCCAATATTTATTTTCCTGTGATTTGATCAGTATTGAACCTGATATTTGGCTTTAAAAAATAATTAATATCAACATACAACACTACAAAGACATACTCAGAGCCATTCCTATCATGTTGCTAGCCCTAACATGGTTACTAGAGTGATAGTTTCAAAGTGAGCATGCTGACGCCTCAAGCTGTTGGAGATGGGTTCAATGTCAGCAAACCTCAGTGGATGTCAATCAACTCAGTGAATGTGACTCTCCAGTAGAATATTTTCCCCACCAATCCTCAAAATGGGTGAAAAGATCACGGCTGACAGCTGGCAAGAATGCAGTATGCCAGCCTGATCCAGCTACAGTATGTCAGCCTGATCCAGTTACAGTATGTCAGCCTGATCCAGCAACAGTATGTCTGCCTGATCCAGCTACAGTATGGGCCAGCGCTGCTTTAGGCTCCAGTATGTTAGCCTGATACAGCTACAGCATGTTAGGCTTATCCAGCTATAGTATGTTGGCCTGATACAGCTACAGTATGTTAGGCTTATCCAGCTACAGTATGTCAGCCTGATCCAGCTACAGTATGTCAGTCTGATCCAGCTACAGTATGTCAGCCTGATCCAGCTACAGTACGTCAGCCTGATTGAGCTACAGTATGTCAGCCTGATCCAGCTACAGTATGCCAGCCTGATCCAGCTACAGTATGTCAGCCTGATCCAGCTACTCTTTGAGGTGAGCTAGGAGCCAGAAGAGTGGTGTGTGTGTGTGTCAGTGCCTATGTGCCTATGTGTCCTGAGCTGCACTTAAGTCTAGCTAACATTGACATACCGTTACCGTTAGGGAAGTAGATAAAAGACTTGCCAAAAAAAGAGCTTCAAGGGAAATGGCCACAAACAGATGCATCAGAGCAGTCAAAATCGAAGGAGACTCCTGGGATATGGACTGAGGGAGTTATTATGTATGCCTGATCTGCTCAGGCATAGATGTTGGCTGATCTGAGGACAGACGGATTCATTCATTCGCACAGAACCAGAAAGGTATGTGCCAGTTTTAAGGCTTTCCCCAGGAATCCACTGGAGCTTTTTGGAATTGGCTGCTGTCCCCATATCACCACATCACTCGATTTTATTATCCCAAATATTCAGCCCTGGCAAATATTTTTTTCTTATCAAATCCCTCTATCCCTTTCTTCCTCTGTCACCCCCCCTCCTTTCCTCCATCCCGCCATCTTTCTTTCTCTCTCTCTTTCACCTGTCTCACCTGTCGCTCCCCCACCTCTCTCTCCACCCCCCCCTCTCTCTCTCTCTATCTTTCCCTCTCTCTCTCTTTCTGAGGCAATGCCATAGTTCAGGGAAATGGAGTGAAAAGGGTATCTTATTTGTGAGAAGGGTATCTGATTTGTTGTGTTCCCTCAGAGGCAAACAATGAGGTTGTGACAGACTGGAAGGAACAGGGGGAAGAAATAGAGGGAGGCACACACTCCGAGGGATGAATAGGGTCATAGAAAGGCAATGAAGAGAAAAAAAGACATCAAATCAAATTTTATTTGTCACATGCGCCGAATACAACCTTACAGTGAAATGCTTACTTACAAGCCCTTAACCAACAATGCAGTTTTAAGAAAAACAACCCCCCAAAAAATAAGATATCACACCACTCACACTTTTCTAACTATCTTTGTCCTCTGCCAAACTTTTCTCTTGATAATGTTTCCTCAAGAAACATCCTCTAAATAAACCTTTGTGTATAATGTGTTTTGGGCTCATTTTCACTTTCCAATGATTGAGTCATCCAGTGACAGGGTAGCTACTACTGTGGCTTGTTATGGTTAGTCATAAGCTTGTTCCTCCCATAAAGGGTCAGGAGGATTCTAAATATATCTCCTTTCTCTAGGTCTCGGCAGACTCAAAGTAGATTTTTGTTGATATTTTTAGCAGCCTGTTTGATGTACTGTAGTAGGCCACAGTTTTTGGATTGCAAACTTGCTGCACTTTTCTCACAACAACATAGTGGCAAGCACCTGAAATTGAGAAAATGCATATAAGCTATATATTTGGGRYATACAGTACCAATCAAACGTTTGGACACATCTACTCATTCAAGAGTTTTTAATGAATAATAATAATGAAGACATCAAAACTATAAAATAACACATATGGAATCATGCAGTAACCAAAAAAGTGTCAAACAAATCAAAATATATTTTATATTTGAGATTGTTCAAAGTAGCCACCCTTTGCCTTGATGACAGCTTTGCACACTCTTGGCATTCTCTCAACCAGCTTCACCTGGAATGCTTTTCCAATAGTCTTGAAGGAGTTCCCACATATAAGGACCACTTGTTGGCTTCACTCTGCGGTCCAACTCATCCCAAGCAATCTCAATTGGGTTGAGGTCAGGTGATTGTAGAGGCCAAGTCATCTGATGCCACACTCCATCACTCTACTTCAAATAGCCCTTACACAGCCTGGAGGTGTGTTGGGTTATTGTCATATTGAAAAACAAAGGATAGTCCCACTAAGCGCAAATCAGATTGGATGGCGTATCGCTGCAGAATGCTGTGGTAGCCATACTTTTTAAGTGTGCCTTGAATTCTAAATGAATCACAGACAGTGTTACCAGCAAAGCACCCCCAAACCATCACACCTCCTCCTCCATGCTTCATGCGTCTCTCAAAGACACGGCGGTTGGAACCAAAAATCTAACTTTTTGTCATAAATGATAAATGTGAATATATTTTCACAATACATGTTATCTGACCAGCACTGAGACAGGTTAATCAGAAGTATTGCTCCTGAATTATGGCACTAGATATACAGTATGCAATATACAGTATATCCAATTTGTATAGCTACTGTAAATAAACTGTATATTTTGTTGTCATGTCAGTAGTGGCGTTCCTGGAAATGTGCCAGGGTGCACTCATTTCCCATGTGCAGTCTGCCCCCCCCCCCCCCCCATGTTCTCTCTTTTTCTGTGCCTGAGATTTCAGTGGGGCAAATAAACTCGAGATGGGACCCCAGCTGGCAGCAATTTTCTCCCTAATGAGCATGCTAAGTCTAGACGAGTCTTTTTTTTAACATTTTTATGTCTTTCTTTATGGGCATTTAGACCCATTTCGTGACGCTCAGTGAACAGTGGAATAAAAACAGTGCACGGGCCCAGTCTCTCCATAAAGAAGCACACATCTCCAAAAACACACGACCATTTACCTTATCACCTT
>NC_036868.1:19651799-19692924 GCF_002910315.2 Salvelinus sp. IW2-2015 | reverse complement strand
CAAACTGGCTCTAACCAGAATAGAAAGAGGAGTGGGAGGCCCCGTGCACAACTGAGCAAGAGGACAAGTACATACAGTGTCCAGTTTGAAAACAGATGCCTCACAAGTCCTCAAATGGCAACTTCATTTAAAGAGTACCCGCAAAACACCAGTCTCAACGTCAACAGTGACAGTACTATTTAATGAAGCTGCCAGTTGAGGACTTGTGAGGCGTCTGTTTCTCAAAGTGATGGTGATGGTTGCTGATAATGGGCCTCTGTACACCTATGTAGATATTCCATTAAAAATCAGCCATTTCCAGCTACAATAGTCATTTACAACATTAACAATGTCTACACTGTATTTCTGATCAATTTGATGTTATTTTAATGACAAAAAAAGTGCTTTTTCTTTCAAAAACAAGGACATTTCTAAGTGACCCCAAACTTTGGAACGGTAGTGTACATTGTCACCAAAAGGAAGTTTTGTTGCCTGTTCATCCAAGTGTTCCATTCTGACATTCACAAACACCCCCTGGAATCGGCGTTTGAGTTACTACTGCATTGCTTTTACTAGACTGACTAGGTGACGACTTGTCTCCAGTATACTCTTGCAGATGATAGTTGAGTGACAGTACACAAGGAAGGGCAGCACTGAGTCACCACTTTCTCCCCCTGAGTAAGGTTGGTGGCCTGGACAAAAAGGGTCCAAAAAGGGTCCAAAATGTCCACTATCTCCAATAGCTGTCTCCATTCCCTTGGTGATAAGCAGAGCTCCTTGTTTCCCTGGGCCTCAAGTAGAGTATTGAGGCTTTGTTGATTCAGATTGGTGACTGCTTAAAAGCCGGAGGATGGAATTCCATCTGGTAGACACAGCAGCAGGATACTACGATTGGCTCCGAACTCAGCTTCACATGCTTCTTTCAGACCACAGGTAGTATGTAGTAAGCTGCAAAGTTTAGTTACCTTACAAAAATCATAAACTGTGTGATGGCTTCCTTTAGTCCATCTCTAAATCACAGTTGTAATGAATGGGCAAAGCACTGTAAGCGCTGTTGCCTGCTTTGGGTTGGATAGCTTCTACATCAGCATTGTACTCTTCACCAAATTCTTCCCATAGGCTGGGGTTATCCACATCATCATCATCATCATGGTCATTGCTAGCTTTGGGAAACAAACTGTGAAGGCCTTTTCATATTTGCAGCGTTATCACATACAGTGAGGGAAAAAAGTATTTGATCCCCTGCTGATTTTGTACGTTTGCCCACTGACAAAGAAATGATCAGTCTATAATTTTAATGGTAGGTTTATTTGAACAGTGAGAGACAGAATATCAACAAAAAAATCCAGAAAAACGCATGTCAAAAATGTTATGAATTGATTTGCATTTTAATGAGGGAAATAAGTATTTGACCCCTCTGCAAAACATGACTTTGTACTTGGTGGCAAAACCCTTGTTGCAATCACAGAGGTCAGACGTTTCTTGTAGTTGGCCACCAGGTTTGCACACATCTCAGGAGGGATTTTTGTCCCACTCTTCTTTGCAGATCTTCTTCAAGTCATTAAGGTTTTGAGGCTGACGTTTGGCAACTCGAACCGTCAGCTCCCTCGACAGATTTCTCATGGGATTAAGGTCTGGAGACTGGCTAGGCCACCGACGCTTAATGTGCTCTCTCTTCTGTGAGCCACTCCTTGTGTGCCTTGGCCGTGTTTTGGGTCATGTCATGCTGAATACCCATCCACGACCCATTTTCAATACCCTGGCTGAGGGAAGGAGGTTTTCACCCAAGATTGTACGGTACATGGCCCCGTCCATCGTCCCTTGATTCGGTAGTTAAGTTCCTGTCCCTTTAGCAGAAAAACACCCCCAAAGCATAATGTTTCCACCTCCATGTTTGACGGTGGGGATGGTTTCTTGGGGTCATAGGCAGCATTCCTCCTCCTCCAAACACGGCAAGTTGGGTTGATGCCAAAGAACTCCATTTTGGTCTCATCTGACCACAACACGTTCACCCAGTTGTCCTCTGAATCATTCAGATGTTCATTGGCAAACTTCAGACGGGCATGTATATTGTGCTTTCTTGAGCAGGGGACCTTGCGGGCGCTGCAGGATTTCAGTCCTTCACGGCTAGTGTGTTACCAATTGTTTTCTTGATGACTATGGTCCCAGCTGCCTTGAGATCATTGACAATATCCTCCTGTGTAGTTCTGGCTGATTCCTCACCGTTCTCATGATCATTGCAACTCCACGAGGTGAGATCTTGCATGGAGCCCCAGGCTGAGGGAGATTGACAGTTCTTTTGTGTTTCTTCCATTTGCGAATAATCACAGAAACTGTTGTCACCTTCTCACCAAGCTGCTTGGCGGTGGTCTTGTAGCCCATTCCAGCCTTGGTGTCTACAATCTTGTCCCTGACATCCTTGGAGAGCTCTTTGGTCTTGGCCATGGTGGAGAGTTTGGAATCTGATTGATTGATTGCTTCTGTGGACAGGTATCTTTTATACAGGTAAGAAACTGAGATTAGGAGCACTCCCTTAAGAGTGTGCTCCTAATCTCCGTTCGTTACCTGTATGAAGGCACCTGGGAGCCAGAAATCTTTTTGATTGAGAAGGGGTCAAATACTTATTTCCCTCATTAAAATGCAAATCAATTTATAACATTTTTGACATGCATTTTTCTGGATATTTTTGTTGTTATTCTGTCTCTCACTGTTCAAATAAACCTACCATTAAAATTATAGACTGATAATTTCTTTGTCAGTGGGCAAACGTACAAAATCAGCAGGGGATCAAATACTTTTTTCCCTCACTGTATGATATAATCAAATGTATGTATTATGCCAACATTATCACAGATTACTTCACATGTATCACTGATTCTTTCCCCAGTGTGTGACCCTGTGAATCTATAACAGCTCAACAGAACTGACTCCAGTCTGGAAGTTTTTTCTCTTCCATGGACCATGTAATGGGCCGTTACTTCCATGAAGCCCCTCATGGTCCTGTCAGTCAATTTACAGTGGCAATAAAAAGTATGTGAACCCTTTGGAATTTCCTGGATTTCTGCATAAATTGGACATCAAATTTGATCTGATCTTTATCTAAGTCATAACAATAGACAAACATAGTGTGCTTAAACTAATAACACACAAATTATTGTATTTTTCTTGAATATATTGAATAAATAATTTAAGTTGGGAAAAGTATGTGAACCCCTAGGTCAGGGCTGCCCAACCCTCTTCCTGGAGATCACACCTGATTCTACTAATTAGCTGCTCAACAACACCTTAACTAGCTGAATCAGATACCCTAAATTAATTTGGACTGAAAACCTACAGGACAGTAGATCTCCAGAAAGAGGGTTGGGCAGCCCTGCCCTAGGCTAATGACTTCTCCAAAAGCTAATTGGAGTCAGGAGTCAGCTAACCTGGAGTCCAATCAATGAGACGAGATTGGAGATGTTGGTTATAGCTGCCTTGCCCTGTAAAATGTTTTGCTATTCACAAGAAGCATTGCCTGATGTGAACCATTCCTCGAACAAAAGAGATCTCAGACTAAGATTAAGAATTGTTGACTTGCATAAAGCTGGAAAGGGTTACAAAAGTATCTCTAAAAGCCTTGATGTGCATCAGTCCACGGTAAGACAAATTGTCTATAAATGGAGAAAGTTCAGCACTGTTGCTACTCTCCCTAGGAGTGGCGGTCCTGCAAAGATGACTGCAAGAGCACAGCGCAGAATGCTCAATGAGGTTAAGAAGAATCCTAGAGTGTCAGCTAAAGACTTACAGAAATCTCTAGAGCATGCTAACATCTCTGTTGACTAGTCTACGATACGTAAAGCACTAAACAAGAATGGTGTTCATGGGAGGACACCACGGAAGAGGCCACTGCTGTCCAAAAAAAMCATTGCTGCACGTCTGAAGTTTGCAAAAGTGCACCTGGATGTTCCACAGCGCTACTGGCAAAATATTCTATGGACAGATGAAACTACAGTTGAGTTGTTTGGAAGGAACACACAACACTATGTGGAGGAAAAAAAGGCAAAGCACACCAACATCAAAACCTCATCCCAACTGTAAAGTATGGTGGAGGGAGCATCATGGTTTGGGGCTGCTTTGCTGCCTCAGGGCCTGGACAGCTTTCTATCATCGACGGAAAAATGTATTCCCAAGTTTATCAGGACATTTTGCAGGAGAATGTTAGGCTGTTTGTCCGCCAATTGAAGTTCAGCAGAAGTTGGGTGATGCAACAGGACAACGACCCAAAACACATAAGTATATCAACAACAGAATGGCTTCAACAGAAGAAAATACGCCTTCTGGAGTGGCCCAGTCAGAGTCCTGACCTCAAACCGATTGAGATGCTGTGGCATGACCTCGAGAGCAGTTCACACCAAAACTGTCTGATCCGCAACTACAGAAAACATTTGGTTGAGGTTATTGCTGCCAAAGGAGGGTCAACCATTTATTAAATCCAAGGGTTCACATACTTTTCCCACCCTGCACTGTGAATGTTTACATGGTGTGTTCAATAAAGACATCAAAACATATAATTGATTGCAGACTGTGTTTGTCTATTGTTGTGACCTAGATGAAGCACAGATAACATTTTAGGACAAATTTATKCAGAAATCAAGGTTTTTCCAAAGGGTTCACATACTTTTTCTTGCCACTGTATCTACAGTGACAGACACTGATTCTGTCTTCTCTAGGGCACTTTTATTGAAGCCTATTTGTTCAGTGTTAAGTCATGCAGGCGCCTGGTCAATGTGGGCCTACTTACTGGTGTCACACCCTGACTGTAGAGATCCTTTTTATGTCTCTATTTTGGTTGGTCAGGGCGTGAGTTTGGGTGGGCATTCTATGTCTGGTGTTCTATGTTGTCCTTGTTTTGTATTTCTGTGTGTTTGGCCTGGTATGGTTCCCAATCAGAGGCAGCTGTCTATCGTTGTCTCTGATTGAGAATCATACTTAGGTAGCCTGTTCCCACCTGTGTTTGTGGGTGGTTGTTTTCTGTTTAGTGTATGTCACCTTGCAGAACTGTTCATTTATCGTTTTTGTTGTTTTGTTCTAGTATTCGTATTCATTAAAAGGAATTATGAATACTTACCACGCTGCACCTTGGTCTTCTCCTTCTCCTCGATACGACGATCGTTACAACTGGTCTATATTTGTCGTCTACCACTGACATGAAATGTCTAAAGTGAGGGTTGTCCACTAAGGACATAGGCAGGTTGCAGGAAATGAATAGGTCTTGCAGTATAGCCTCTGTTATGGCCTTCTGCCTGGGGTGGCCCTGGCTGTACACATGGACACCTGTGGTGGTCAAGAATGATTCAATGCTGCTCTGTCCTTCTGTCCCTGCGCTAGCCACCTTTGCAGAATTCAGTGAAACTGCAGATGAACAACATGATGGATAGTTGTTGCTGACTGGAGATGGAAGTACAAGGACAGAAAGAAATATACACTACCGTTCCAAAGTTTGGAGTCACTTAGAAATGTCCTTGTTTTTGAAAGAAAAGCACTTTTTTTGTCCATTAAAATAACATCAAATTGATCAGAAATACAGTGTAGACATTGTTAATGTTGTAAATGACTATTGTAGCTGGAAACGGCAGATTTTTAATGGAATATCTACATAGGCGTACAGAGGCCCATTATCAGCAACCATCATTCCTGTGTTCCAATGGCACGTTGTTAGCTAATCCAAGTTTATCATTTTAAAAGGCTAATTGATCATTAGAAAACCCTTTTGCAATTATGTTTGCACAGTTTAAAACTGTTCTGCTGTTTAAAGAAGAAATAAAACTGGCCTTCTTTAGACTAGTTGAGTATCTGGAGCATCAGCATTTGTGGGTTCGATTACCAGCTCAAAATGGCCAGAAACAAAGAATTTTCTTCTGAAACTCGTCAGTCTATTCTTGTTCTGAGAAAGGAAGGCTATTCCATGCGAGAAATTGCCAAGAAACTGAAGATCTCGTACAACGCTGTGTACTACTCCCTTCACCGAACTGCGCAAACTGGCTCTAACTAGAATAGAAAGAGGAGTGGGAGGCTCCGGTGCACAACTGAGCAAGAGGACAAGTACATTCGATCCCTGATCTCGCAGGGATTGCCCATGCCTGATTTGGATAGGGTTATGGTTTYGTTACTACATGGTTAAACCGGTCAAACCTTTCACATGGTTTTTTCAAATATTTGTCATTTAGCAGTTGCTTTTATCCAAAGCCCCTTACAGTCATGCATACAGTTTTCGTATGGATGGCCCTAGAGGTAATTGAACCCATGATCTAAGCATCTATGTTGATCAAGGTATTTGGAGATACTCTCCCACATAAAAAAATACTATTGTATAATTACTGTCTATGGTATAAATACTGTAGTATTAATATATTTATTAACTATAGTATTCACTAGTGATGGGATGATTGATACCAGAGCTCCGACACGCTGATGCAGTTTTCAAAGCACTACTGATTTGACACAACGTATCAATGCTTGCATCAAAGTAACAATTCACATTACCATCTGACAGGTGTCGAACTTGTAACAGACCGCCGACCTCTGCTGGAAGCTTTTTGTCACAAGGAGGAGGAATCTATCCGGAAATTGTAGCACTCTAGTATCGACTCTTGAGAGATTCTATTTAGATGTTTTTTCTTTCTCCAACAGTGATTGCAAATGAAACCGCTCTTGTAGTTGTTATTGTTAATGGAGCGGTCGAAATGTACATAATTGTTACCTGGAGGAAAATGGGGGAGGGTCATGCAACATCAAGTGTGCCTAGTGTGGTCTCAATGAAATGATCCATAGCCTATACTATAGTCCGTAGGCCTAGGATATATGAAGAGCATGCTAGCACAGTTCAAGAAATAGAATGAAGAAAATATTTACAAAATAAACTAAAGTAAAAAAGAAAAGAAAAAGTAGCACAATAAAATAACGAGGGTGTATACAGGGGGTACCGGTACCTAGTCAATGTGCGGGGGTACAGGTTAGTCAAGATAATTTGTACATGTAGGTAGGGGTAAAGTGACTATGCATAGATAATAAACAGCGAGTAGCAGCAGTGTAAAAACAAAAAGGGGGGTGTCAATGTAAATTGTCCCGGGTGGCCAATTGATAAAATGCTCAGTAGTCTTATGGCTTGAGGGTAGAAGCTGTTAAGGAGCCTTTTGGACCTAGACTTGGCGCTTCGGTACCGCTTGCCGTGCGGTAGCAGAGAGAACAGTCTATGACAGGTGAGTGGAGTCTTTGACAATTTTTTGGGCCTTCCTCTGACACCACCTAGTAAATACAGTAAGTTTGGACACCCCTACTCATTCCAGGGTTTTTCTTTATTTTTACTATTTTCTACATTGTAGAATAAAAGTGCAGACATCAAAACTATGAAATAACACATATGGAATCATGTAGTAGCCAAAAAAAGTGTCAAACAATCAAAATATATTTTATATTTGAGAGTCTTCAAAGTAGCCACCCCCAGCCAAATGTATATGATCTGTGTCGTTGTTCAGCCCCAACTCGGTGAAACAAAAGATATTACAGTTTTTAATGTCCCGTAAGTAAGATAGTCTCGACCGGAGATCAGTGATTGCACGTTGGGCTTGGTCTCGGAGAAGCAGTATATCCTTCGTGTTGGACTCATTAAAGAAAAAATCTTTGTCCAGTTTGAGGTGAGTAATCGCTGTTCTGATGTCCAGAAGCTCTTTTCGGTCATAAGAGATGGTAGCAGCAACGTTATGTACAAAAACACACAAAATAGCACAGTTGGTTAGGAGCCCATAAAACGGCAGCCATCCCCTCCGGGCGCCATTGAAACTAGGCTACACTGCATTACACACTGTAATGAATAGGTGTTCTCAATCATGAGCCCCAGCCTGCACTGCTCTTGCTGATGTAAACACTTTTGTGCTGCCTAACCAATGACTGTGCTGTGGCACTTCAGGAGTTGAGTCAAAGACTTCTTCCAAAAAGATTTTGTTATTTGTCCAAAGATGCAATATCTGTGTGCGTGGACTAGGCCTACTAATGTCCTGTTTAGTTTGAGAGGGAGAATACAATATGTTTCATTGCCCATAATGAAGCTTTTTAATCACACTTATTGACCTCACAATAAGAAATATTCTCATAATTTACATAATTGACATTACTATCAAGGAGCAGCCACAAAGATGGACAGAGCATGGGTGCTGAATGTAGGCTAATTTGAGAAGGAATAATTCAGTCTTCATTTTAATTTGAGTTTAGGCTGCTAACAACAAGAGGGCTTTGTGTTGGAGGCTATTTCTTCCTATTCAAGATAAGAGGTAGGCCTACCTATTTGACAGATTTGACAGATGAAATTATATTTTCTCCGAGCGCAAATAAGATTATAGATTCATGCAGTGCTTTTATATCTTTTCACCTCTATCGTTGTCCGCGGTGGTCTGCGAATCCACAACCTTCAGGCTACTTTGCCATGTAATGCTTACAAAACGAAGAACAGTTTCTAAAACTGCATATCTAAGGATCTTATTTTGGGTATAGGGGAGGGTGACTTGTTTATTTAAAGCGTTCAGGGAGGATCAGGTAAAAATATATTTTACTGAAGGGAGGGCTATCCATTTTTATTTCAGAGAGGTCCGATTYTCTCCAGGTATCCCACATTATACAGTGCCTTCGGAAAGTATTCAGACCCCTTCACTTTTCCACATTTTGTTAAGTTACAGCCTTATTCTAAAATGGATGAAATAAAAAAAACTGGTTTTTAGAAATTTTTGCAAATGAATTGAAAATTTAAAAAAGATACCTTACTTACATAAGTATTCAGACCCTTTACTATGAGACTAGTAATTGAGCTCAGGTGCATCCTGTTTCCATTGATCATCCTTGAGATGTTTCTTCAACTTGATTGGAGTCCACCTGTGGTAAATTCAATTGATTGGACATGATTTGGAAAGGCACACACCTGTCTGTATAAGGTCCCACAGTTGACAGTGCATGTCAGAGCAAAAACCAAGCCATGAGGTTGAAGGAATTGTCCGTAGAGCTCAGAGACAGGATTGTGTTGAGCACAGATCTGGGGAAGGGTATCAAAACATTTCTGCAGCATTGAAGGTCCCCAAGAACACAGTGGCCTACATAATTCTTAAATGGAAACAGTTTGGAACCACCAAGACTCTTCCTAGAGCTGGCCTCCCGGCCAAACTGAGCAATTGGGGGAGAAGGGCCTTGGTCAGGGAGGTGACAAAAATGAACGGAGCAAAGTACAGAGAGATCCTTGATGAAGTGCTCAGGACCTCAGACTGGGGTGTGGGTTCACCTTCCAACAGGACAACGACCCTAAGCACACAGCCAAGACAACGAAGGAGTGGCTTCGGGACAAGTCTCTGAATGTCCTTGAGTGGCCCAGCCAGAGCCCGGACTTGAACCCGATGGAACATCTCTGGAGAGACCTGAAAATAGCTCTGCAGCAACGCTCCCCATCCAACCTGACAGAGCTTGAGAGGATCTGCAGAGAAGAATGGGAGAAACTCCCCAATACAGGTGTGCCAAGCTTGTAGCATCATACCCAAAAAGACTCAATGCTGTAATCACTGCCAAAGGTGCTCCAACAAAGTACTGAGTAAAGGGTCTGAATACTTATGTAAATGTGATATTTCATTTATTATATATATATATATAAATGAACAAACATTTCTACAAATTTTGCTTTGTCATTATGTGGTATTGTGTATAGATTGATGAGGCAAACAAATATTTAATTAATTTAAAATAAGGCTGTAACGTAACAAAAATGTGGGAAAAGTCAAGGGGTCTGAATACTTTCCAAAGGCACTGTAAATAACATACAGCCCCTAGTTATCACATTATTGATCCAAAGTGTTTTGGTAATATGTAAAAGTGATTCGAAAAAGTTTATTTTAAACCCAAAGTTGACAAGCAGTTACCACGTGATAAATTACGTACAAAGCTTTGACTTCTGCTGGATACTACTACCAGGCTTAGTCTACATATTCTTCTCTACAGTATTTCTAACCTGGCAGGTTGCTCTTTTATTTATTTTTTATTTCACCTTTATTTAACCAGGTAGGCTAGTTGAGAACAAGTTCTCATTTGCAACTGCGACCTGGCCAAGATAAAGCAAAGCAGTTCGACACATACAATAACACAGAGTTATACATACTTGGAATAAACAAACATACAATCAATAATACAGTAGAAAAAGTCTATATACAGCATGTGCAAATGAGGTATGACACGGGAGGTAAGGCAATAAATAGGCCATGGTGGCGAAGTAATTACAATATAGCAATTAAACACTGGAATGGCAGAATGTGCAGAGGATGAATGTGCAAGTAGAGATACTGGGGTGCAAAGCAGCAAGAAAAATAAATAAATACAGTATGGGGATGAGGTAGTTGGATGGGCTATTTACAGATGGGCTATGTACAGGTTCAGTGATCTGTGAGCTGCTCTGACAGCTGGTGCATGAAGCTAGTGAGGGAGATATGAGTCTCCAACTTCAGTGATTTTTGCAGTTCATTCCAGTCATTGGCAGCAGAGAACTGGA
Source organism: Salvelinus sp. IW2-2015 (assembly GCF_002910315.2). Classification (NCBI taxonomy): domain Eukaryota; kingdom Metazoa; phylum Chordata; class Actinopteri; order Salmoniformes; family Salmonidae; genus Salvelinus; species Salvelinus sp. IW2-2015. The sequence goes on along the minus strand of NC_036868.1, from coordinate 19,682,393 downwards.
AGGTGGCCAAAGGAGGCATTGGCTTTGGGGGTGACCAGTGAGATATACCTGCTGGAGCGCGTGCTACGGGTGGATGCTGCTATGGTGACCAGTGAGCTAAGATAAGGCGGGACATTACCTAGCAAAGACTTGTAGATGACCTGGAGCCAGTGGGTTTGGCGACGAGTATGAAGCGAGGGCCAGCCAACGAGAGCGTACAGGTCGCAGTGGTGGGTAGTATATGGGGCTTTGGTGACAAAATGGATGTCACTGTGATAGACTACATCCAGTTTGCTGAGTAGAGTATTGGAGGCTATTTTGTAAATGACATCGCCGAAGTCGAGGATTGGTAGGATGGTGAGTTTTACGAGGGYATGTTTGGCAGCATGGGTGAAGGATGCTTTGTTGCGAAATAGGAAGCCGATTCTAGATCTAATTTTGGATTGGAGATGTTTCATGTGAGTCTGGAAGGAGAGTTTACAGTCTAACCAGACACCTAGGTATTTGTAGTTGTACACATATTCTAAGTCAGAACCGTCCAGAGTAGTGATGCTGGACGGGCGGGCAGGTGCGGGCAGCGATCGGTTGAAGAGCATGCATTTMGTTTTACTTGCATTTAAGAGCAGTTGGAGGCCACGGAAGGAGAGTTGTATGGCATTGAAGCTCGTCTGGAGGTTAGTTAACGCATTGTCCAAAGGGCCAGGGGTATACAGAATGGTGTCGTCTGCGTAGAGGTGGATCAAAGAATCACCAGCAGCAAGAGTGTCACGGCCATCAACAGAAGTAGACCAAGGTGCAGCGTGGTGAGCGTACATAATCCTTTATGACCAACTGAACTCTATCAGAGAAGTAGTTGGTGAACCAGGCGAGGAAATCATTTGAGAAACCAAGGCTGTTGAGTCTGCCAATAAGAATGTTGTGATTGACAGAGTCGAAAGCCTTAGCCTGGTCGATGAATACGGCTGCACAGTAATGTCTCTTATCGATGGCGGTTATGATATCGTTTAGGACATTGAGCGTGGCTGAGGTGCACCCATGACCAGCTCGGAAACCAGATTGCATAGCGGAGAAGGTACGGTGGGATTCGAAATGGTCGGTAATCTGTTAGTTAACTTGGCCTGCGAAGACCTTAGAAAGGCAGGGTCCGGGTATTGTAGCCCAGGAGTGGCTGATGGGCCTCTTTAGCTAGCTGGGAGAAAGGGCTTAGCATGGGCTAGCTCCAGGCTAATTGGTGCTTGCTTCGTGACCGACGTTAGCCAGGAGTAGTCACTCGGATAGCAGCTAGCTAGCTGCGATGATCCAGGTGAAAATGTCCAGAGTTTGCGGTAGGAATCCRGGGATTTGGAGAGAAAAAATGTCCGGTAGGCTCTTATTTGAGTCGCGTTGTACAAACTGGTGAGATCTTTCCGAGCTAAAGGCTAGCTGATGAGCGCTAGCAGTGGTTAGCTGACTACTAGCTAGTAGCTAGTGAGCTGGCTAGCTTCTTTTGGGGGATCCTGTATTCGAGGTAAATAAAAAATACTTCAGAAAAAACAGATCCACACCACATTGGGTGAGGCGGGTTGCAGGAGAGTATTTTGAAGTTGAGGTTAAGAAAAATATATATAAAAAAGATATGCGAAGAAAAAGATATAAAAATATATATACATGGGACACAACAAGATGAAGGACAAAGACGTCTGACTGCTACGCCATCTTGGATTGCTCTGCCTCTAGAGCAGTGGTGATTGAGTCTCTTGCCTTGTGGAGGCACAGGATCAAATCACCATATTATTTTTTTCCTGTGAACACTGGCTACATTGTATTTCTAACTTTTAAATTATGAGTTTTGATAATCATAGGCTGTTCAGTTGTTTATTTAACATCCTAAATCATGCAATGGAGMCACAGTGTTAAGTAAATGTTTTGTTTGTAAAAGAAAATGTATTGCTAATTTCAAAGCACAACACAGATAGTTTCAAAGTAACAGTAGCACGTGATCAATGATGTCTGAAGCTTCCTTTGATCACATGCCGTGTGTTGCAAAATGCGAGATCCCACTGATTTCGATGTGGTGCCAGTGTTTTTTTCGATGCAAAGTTGCTTTCAAACACCGACACCCTATTTGCTTTCAAACACTGACATTCTATTTACCAATGTAGTTGATTTTTATCAGTTTATAGCACCTGAACAGCACCTCAGCAGGTAGAGACCGGGATTTGGGATTAGACACCAGCATAGGCACAAGATTGAATCCGGACTATGGTTGTGAAATACTTTGTGAAACCACACTATCTTCCCATTGTTGTTCAAATAATTCCTTATATTTAGTATAGCCTATGATAATATTTTGTCTTCAGCATCCTAAATTTTTTTGACCCTGGAGGCAAAAAGGTTAAGTAGGATGTGGGATGCGAACCCCACATTCTAACAAAAGCTGGTAAGCTTGACAAACAAGACGAACTGGCACAGACAGACAGAAAACACAGGTATAAATACCCAGGGGATAAGTGGGGAAGATGGGTGACACCTGGAGGGGGGTGGAGACAAGCACAAGGACAGGTGAAACAGATCAGGGAGGGACAGTTCTCCTATGGGGACAGCCGCAGTCCCCCTTTGGAACCCTTTTTTCTAAGAGTGCACTAATACAACAGCTCAGAGAGAGAGATGTTGTTTATTAACAAGTAATATTTTTTCTCTCAAAAGGGTAGAGGTAAAAATAAATCATTTTGGAGTCACTTTTATTGTAAATAAGAATATAATATGTTTCAAACACTTCTACATTAATGTGGATGTAACCATGATTACGGATAATCCTGAATAAATTGTGAATAATGATGAGTGAGAAAGTTACAGAGGGACAACGATCAGGGACAACGATCATACCCCCAAGACATGCTAACCTCTCACCATTACCAATAACAGGGGAGGTTAGAATGTATTGGGGGTATGATTTTGACCCTCTGTAACTTTCTCACTTTCTCACTTATTCAGGATTATCCGTAATCATATTAGCACTTGTATTACTATAAAATAATATAATTTACCAATATTTTTCAGCATACAATATAGCTCAGTATTGAATTATTTATTTTATACAGTCATTATTGCTCATCTTTATCAATGGTGTCAATAATGTCAGACATTTCTTTGTAGACCTACCTTAGTACACACCATGGTATACTATGGTAAACTAAACTATGTGCTATAGTACCCTATGGTAAAAAGTCTTATAGGACAGTGTAGTACAAAATGCTATAGTAAGTGAGTGGTATTACAGTTTTTCACAATTGGGTACAAGCATTATTTTTGTCAATTTTCAAAACAGAGTCCACAAGACACAGAATTCTGTGGCCTTTTGCAAAACAGTAAATGCGTTTTCAAAATGTTTTTGCCTTCTCGAAACCTAAATACATTCATCAAAACTACATTATATCATCAAACTTACAAATAGATTTATCAAAAGAACATGACTGCCTGTGAAAAGATGAATGCAATCATGCTTATCTCTTGAGTCCAAGCAGACAAAATTTCCAGTAGATCAATACATTTTCTTTGCAGTCACTAAATCATGATGATCATAATTGGAAGAATAACTATCCAAAGGTGCAGAATTATGGGCAATACTCTCCTTTTATGCATAGTCAAACAAACTATTTCATACACATCAAATCAAGTTGTGTTCCTGATAATTGTTTTAAATTAAAAGCACATTGTCTGCAGGATTCATTCATCGGTATCATCACAATCCTATTCCATGTATTCAATACAAGGGCTGGTTTGCTCATTGTTCTGTAGACTTTCCATTGGTGCACAGCAACAGTACCCACAATGTTGAAGATGATGACTTAGGAGTAACCCAAAGTTACTTAGAAGTGACCACCTGCATTCTCTGCATCTCAGTATTTCCGCAATATTGTAAAAAATCATAACAATGACAATCCCCTCTTTCCATATATTGTACATGGTATGACACTGATAGAATGATTTAGAATTTTGCGCAGTAATGATTTAGAATTTTGTGCAGAAATATTTTACAGATTTTCTGTAACAGTGATCACAATTGCACACATTTCTCTTTTGATGAAAGCGATGTGTTATATTCTGTGAACAGAACACTTAACAGTGAATTTTGTAATCACTGTAGAGATTTGTATTTAAAGTTTTGTAAATGTTGGTCTAAGATATGCAAGTCAGGTACTAATGCAAAAAAAGCTCTGTAAATGTATTTGAGCATTTGAACTGTGCTGTTCTGCTATAGATATGTTTCAACAGAGATCCACAGATTGCTTGTACGCGATTGAGAAAAACGGTATTGACTGAAAGGTACTACATTTACATTTACATTTAAGTCATTTAGCAGACGCTCTTATCCAGAGCGACTTACAAATTGGTGCATTCACCTTATGATATCCAGTGGAACAACCACTTTACAATAGTGCATCTAACTCTTTTAAGGGGGGGGGGGGTGATAGAAGGATTACTTTATCCTATCCTAGGTATTCCTTAAAGAGGTGGGGTTTCAGGTGTCTCCGGAAGGTGGTGATTGACTCCGCTGACCTGGCGTCGTGAGGGAGTTTGTTCCACCATTGGGGTGCCAGAGCAGCGAACAGTTTTGACTGGGCTGAGCGGGAACTGTACTTCCTCAGAGGTAGGGAGGCGAGCAGGCCAGAGGTGGATGAACGCAGTGCCCTTGTTTGGGTGTAGGGCCTGATCAGAGCCTGAAGGTACGGAGGTGCCGTTCCCCTCACAGCTCCGTAGGCAAGCACCATGGTCTTGTAGCGGATGCGAGCTTCAACTGGAAGCCAGTGGAGAGAGCGGAGGAGCGGGGTGACGTGAGAGAACTTGGGAAAGTTGAACACCAGACGGGCTGCGGCGTTCTGGATGAGTTGTAGGGGTTTAATGGCACAGGCAGGGAGCCCAGCCAACAGCGAGTTGCAGTAATCCAGCTGTCTCTTATACACATCTAGATGTGTATAAGAGACAGGCATGAACCTACAGGAACGGGTCACCGCCTTGATGTTAGTTGAGAACGACAGGGTGTTGTCCAGGATCACGCCAAGGTTCTTAGCACTCTGGGAGGAGTGGAGAGTCTGTCTCTTATACACATCTAGATGTGTATAAGAGACAGCTGATATGTCTGCCAGACATGCAGAGATGCGATTCACCACCTGATTATCAGAGGGGGGAAAGGAGAAGATTAATTGTGTGTCGTCTGCATAGCAATGATAGGAGAGACCATGTGAGGATATGACAGAGCCAAGTGACTTGGTGTATAGCGAGAATAGGAGAGGGCCTAGAACAGAGCCCTGGGGGACACCAGTGGTGAGAGCACGTGGTGCGGAGACAGATTCTCGCCACGCCACCTGGTAGGAGCGACCTGTCAGGTAGGACGCAATCCAAGCGTGGGCCGCGCCGGAGATGCCCAGCTCGGAGAGGGTGGAGAGGAGGATCTGATGGTTCACAGTATCAAAGGCAGCCGATAGGTCTAGAAGGATGAGAGCAGAGGAGAGAGAGTTAGCTTTAGCAGTGCGGAGCGCCTCCGTGACACAGAGAAGAGCAGTCTCAGTTGAATGACTAGTCTTGAAACCTGACTGATTTGGATCAAGAAGGTCATTCTGAGAGAGATAGCAGGAGAGCTGGCCAAGGACGGCACGTTCAAGAGTTTTGGAGAGAAAAGAAAGAAGGGATACTGGTCTGTAGTTGTTGACATCGGAGGGATCGAGTGTAGGTTTTTTCAGAAGGGGTGCAACTCTCGCTCTCTTGAAGACGGAAGGGACGTAGCCAGCGGTCAAGGATGAGTTGATGAGCGAGGTGAGGTAAGGGAGAAGGTCTCCGGAAATGGTCTGGAGAAGAGAGGAGGGGATAGGGTCAATACTACAGTGTGTAGTGTATTCTACAGCATACTACAAAATTATATAGTAAGCACTACACGATCGAGGTATACTACATTGTGAGTATAGTATTCTACAGTATACTACAAAAACTTTTAGTAAGCACTACGCAATCGAGGGATACTGCCGTGTTTAGTATAGTTTTCTACAGTATACTGCAGAATACTATATAATTATATAGTAAGTACTATAGTATTCTATAGTAAACTGTAGTACTTTTTTATGCGGGCTTGCTTGTTACCGGAGCAACCGCCAAAGACAGTATTTTTGCAAATGTAAAAAAACAAATATTGCGAAAACACAATCTCACAAACACAGTCCATCCGGTTTCTACAAAGTGAGAGGCTTGCGTAAAAGGGTCTTGAAATATTTATGTCTACCTGCAATGTGTTATGAGCCACCTGTCATGTGTGTACTACACACTATCTATTATTGAGGGGCCAGAGCCGAGGGCCCATTGAGGGCCCGTCTGTGTGCGGCCCTACAAGGGGGGCCAGCTGGGTTATTTTTGGCCACGAACTCAGCTCCGCAATGAAACATCCCCATGGTGCCATCCTGCACGCACAACGCTCTACCATACAACACACACACACTCCAAGTCTTATGTGGATGGATGGGGATTGCAGGTGCTAGCGACTACATTTCTAAAGAGAAGGGGAAGAGCTAGCACAGCACATTCCAAACTGGGCCAGGCTAGGATGGGGGACATAGAAATATAAATACTAGAGTGGCCTTATTGGTTAGGAGTTCCCTGTCCAGGGATACTCTGTAGGTCATGTGAAATGTGAGTGTACATCCACACAGTAAATTACAGACTAAAAGGGCAGGAAAAAACTCACCAACACATTGCGGCTATAATTGCTAGCTACAGGTGACTGCCAAAATAAAATAAACACCCACATAAAGTCTCTTAATAGGGCGTTGGGCCACCACCAGCCTTCAGAACCGTTTCAATGCGCCTTTGCATAGATTYTTCAAGTGTCTGGATCTCTATTGGGCAACTGGGAATTTTTATACACTACATGATGGGATGTTAATTGCTTAATTAACTCAGGAACCACACCTGCTTTCTACAATATACAGTACCAGTCAAAGGTTTGGACACACCTACTCATTGGTTTTTCTTTATTTTTAGTGAATACATCAAAACTATGAAATAACACTCATGGAATCATATAGTAAAGTGTTAAACAAATCAAAATATATTTTATATTTGAGGTTCTTCAAAGTAGCCACTCTTTGCCTTGATGACAGCTTTGCACATCTTGGCATTCTCTCAACCAGCTTCATGATGTAGTCACCTGGAATGCATTTACATTTTTTATTTAACCTTTATTTAACTAGGCAAGTCAGTTAAGAACAAATTCTTAATTACAATGACAGCCTAGGAACAGTGGGTTAACTGCCTTGTTCAGGGGCAGAACAGATTTTTACCTTGTCAGCTTGGGGATTCGATCTAGCAACCTTTCGGTTACTGGCCCAATGCTCTAACCACTATTTAAATTCTTAATTACAATGACAGCCTAGGAACAGTGGGTTAACTGCCTTGTTCAGGGGCAGAATAGATTTTTACCTTGTCAGCTCAGGGATTCGATCTAGCAACCTTTCGGTTACTGGCCCAACGCTCTAACCTGCCGCCCCAATTAACAGGTGTGCCTTGTTAAAAGTTAATTTGTTGAATTTCTTTCCTTCTTAATGCGTTTGAGCCAATCAGTTGTGTTGTGAAAAGGTAGGGTTGGTACACAAAAGATATCCCTATTTGGTAAAATGCGATGTCCATATTATGGCAAGAACAGCTCAAATAAGCAAAGAGAAACAACAGTCCATCATTACTTTAAGACATGAAGGTCAGTCAATGTGGAAAATTTCAAGAACTTTTAAAGTTTCTTCATGTGCAGTCGCAAAAACCATCAAGCGCTATGACGAATCTGGCTCTCAATGAGGACCGCCACAGGAAATGAAGACCCAGAGTTACCTCTGCTGCAGAGGATAATTCATTAGAGTTACCTGCACCTAAGATTGCAGACCAAATAAATGCTTCACAGAGTTCAAGTAACAGACACATCTCAACATCAACTGTTTAGAAGAGACTCAAGTCTTCATGGTCGAATTGCTGCAAAGAAACCACTACTAACGGACACCAATAAGAAGAAGAGACTTGCTTGGTTCAAGAAACATGAGCAGTGGAAAGCTGTCCAAATTTGAGATTTTTGGTTCCAACCACCGTGTCTTTGTGAGACGCAGAGTAGGTGAACGGATGATCTCCACGTGTGTGGTTACCACCATGAAGCATGGAGGAGGTGTGATGGTGTGGGTGTGCTTTGCTGGTGACACTGTCTGTGATCTATTTAGAATTCAAGGCACACTTAACCAGCATGGCTACCACAACATTCTGCAGAGTTACGCCATCCCATCTGGTTTGCGCTTAGTGGGACTATCATTTGTTTTTCAACAGGAAAATGACCCAACACACATCCAGGCCGAGTAAGGGCTATTTGACCAAGAAGGAGAGTGATGGAGTGCTGCATCAGATAACCTGGTCTCCACAATCACCTGACCTCAACCCAATTGAGATGKTTTGGGATGAGTTGGACTGCAGAGTGAAGGAAAAGCAGCCAACAAGTGATCCGCAAATGTGGGAACTCCTTCAAGACTGTTGGGAAAGCATTAGAGGTGAAGCTAGTTGAGAGAATGCCAAGAGTGTGCAAAACTGACATTAAGGCAAAGGGTAGTTACTTTGAAGAATATCAAATAAGAAATATATTTTGATTTGTTTAACACTTTTTTGGTTACTACAGGATTCCATGTGTGTTATTTAATAGTTTTGATATCTTCACTATTATTCTACAATGTAGGAAATAGTACAAATAAAGAAAAACCCTTGAATGAGTAGGTGTGTCCAAACTTTTGACTGGTACTGTATTCTTTTTATCCCTCATTTACTCAAGTGTTTCCTTTATTTTGGCAGTTATCTGTAGTTAGCGGTGTGCGCCATAGTAGCAGACATTGTGTGGTGACGACGTCACCCGCCCTGAGACCTAGAAGTTCACTGGGTTTTCTAGGTCAGTGGTAGGACTGTACTCCTTGAGTATGACGTGTTGTTGTTTCGAGCCACCTGGTTTGAGCCAAGGTCAAGACAAGGAAGGGATCTAGCACAAAAGGCAAATCTGACACGTCTTATTGATGTCATTTTTGTTTGATCAAAATAGACAACCATAATATAACATCTTTCCCTGGTTGGTTGGTCAAGTTGGTTGTAATATGATTATATTATGTCTTCTCAACAAGAAAACCATCTTAAACAGTTTTTGCAAAATATGGACGAACAGCGTTTTCACAGATTTGTCTGCTCAAAAATGTATTTAAATGTGGACACCCACGTCATAAAAGTTGATCTGGAAGTTCTGGAATTTACCATTATATTGCAAAAAACATGCTGCTGTACTCCTGAACTTTTCCTGAACTCACACTTTGAGAGGTGTTTTACAGTTCACCCATATCAATATCCCAATTTCAATTTCAACTAATCTCTGGTGGACGTCCTACAGTACATAAACATAAATGGTACCGTAGATCTGTCATGATACAACGGGATGCGTGTGATAACGAGCAGCATTAGTTCCGGTGCTTTGGACAAATCACGATTTCACAGGTGTTAGCGTGAATCACAAAGAGAGAGTACGGTGCTCTTCGTTACGATTCCTTATCTCTTCTCTTAACACATATGGACCCAGAACTTAATTGAGCATCTGACCAATTACACAAGACTTTAGTTCTGGGTTAACCAAGATTACATTTCAATTATTATCCTGAATGTGTCATGCTGTCAGGTTTTTTTATGCTTTTTTTCCTTTTTATGCTGCTGTGAAAAAATTATATTTGAGTAACGCTCAAAGTTGCGTCTGTTTAATTGCTGGAAATGTTTATACATTCAAGCTCCAGGAAACATTAGTCTCTGTTTTGGGTCACAGTAGTATTTACTGCATAGTGTATCATTGTGTACATAGAGATAAGAAGTGCTGTACTTGTAAATGTTTACTTGATCTCCATTTGCTGGTAATGGTGATTGAAGTCAGTGCTGTGACTGGAAGACATGTTTGCCTTACCACTTCCCTGTGAAAACACACACACACACACACAGTCAACCAAGGCAGTCGCCAAGTCCTCTTAAGGACCATGGGAAAGGGTCTGGTCACTGCTAGGACTTCAGTCTCAAGGTTTTGCTGTCCGTCAGGGAAAGGAGGAGAGGAAGGTTTGAGTGTGTGTGTGTGCGTGCGTGTTTGTGCGTGTTTGCCAGCTGAGTCAGCCCAAATGAAAGGAGTGACGCAGCGACTCTGCTGAAAGCTCATTTCTTGACTCTCCCCCTGGCACGTTATGTAAGGCCCCAAGGCCCTGAGCAGAGAGACACCACAGAGCAGCCAGTTACAATGGGTATGGCTTGACCAGTGGCCAAAACAACAAAAACTACTACAGCCATCAAAATAACTACAGAACTTCTACTGCTGCCTATAGCCTACTCATCTTGAGAAAGAACTTGGCTCATAAATGGCTTCTTTTGAAACAGATCAGGCATTTTAGTCTACTTCTAACAGAGGCACATTGACTTTCAACTTATGATATAGGCCCTACAACATTTGACTCTACTTTGTAACTGAAGAGGGGACAACCAACAGTGGAGTGGCTTTCGGCCCCCTCAGCAGCCATTTTGGGCTTGATAGTTCTCATTCGCTCACTTGCTCAGGATGACTCCTTGAAAAAGACAGAGGGCTTACTAGCAGAGGGACAGGAGTGATGGTGTGATTATAGTAAATGAATCACAGACCCATGGCTTCTACTTGAATATTTATTATGTGGTTGTGTCACTAACTCCGCTGCTACTGAATGACTATATGGTCAGCATAAGGAATTAGCGTTAGCCTTGACAATGAAAGACTGGGAGTTTCGTGCCCCGACTCATATTCAGCAATGATCCATGTTGTCTTCTCTGATGGACCCTGGTGTATGTTTTAGGGTAATGACCCTTGGATGGCATGGTAGCCTGTAGCAGCAGAGTATGTTTGAAAGCATCTGGGGCCCTCAATTTGTGTGCTGTGAATTTCTTTGCTGTGAACGTCAGTCTCTGGTACTGTACCATGCCTTAAGTGTGAAGAAGGGAGTGAAAGGGTAGGAGGCTGTTGCGGTCTGCAAAGATTGTCTCCTCACAAAAGATTTGACCTTTTAAATGGCTGACTGAGCTTACTGTATTTGAACAATACAGTTAGCTCATCGTAAAGATTGCTAATAGTTTCTTCTGGCATCGTAAAGGATGCTCGTTCGTATAGACCCATTTCCTGTCCGTAACATGAAAAGTTCCACGCGCAACTCCGAAACCTCTTTGTGTACCTAGCAGTGGATACGATCACATGCAATTTCAAATGCAGCTCGTGCAAGTTAACTAACATGTAATCACATGCTTATCGTCTACAACATTACAGATGTCATCAGAGGATTGATTACCTAGCAATCGAGCGAGGCAAAGTAAAATATCACAAATAGGGTAATAGAAGAAGAATATAATTGTTGAACATAGCTATAGCCATCAGTGTTGCATGTTTTCATGGTCGTCACTCGCTCACTGTTAAGTTTGTCAAGGTCCCAGCGTTAGCTATCCTGCTACAGAGCCTGTTGATGTCGGGATGTGCGCGCATCACTCGATTGTGATGTTTGATGATAAACAGAAAATGGTACTATGCCCCTCATGAGTGTACATCCTCAAGTCCTTGAGGATGGGCCATATTCAATCAAAATCATGTTTGCAGGACAGATGGCCTGGCTACAGGACGTGTCTCATCCACCCATCCCAGAGGGACCCAGATTGTTTTTACAGTATCACTACAAATGAGCAAAAGCATTCCCGACCATTGCTGAAACGTTGAGAGAGGTGCTACCCCAGATAAGTAGTGGGGAAAGTGACTGGATTAATGTGTATGGGCTGAGTGGCTTCAGAACTAAGAAAGTTTCCCAGTAGTTTGTTTTTAAGGGTTTCAGACAGACCGAGGCCTTGTATCCCAAAACCGTCACCAGGCAAAGTTGAGATACCTCACCCTCCATAATGCTGATTAAGTATGGGGCGGAAAATTATAATGCCAACAAAGGGGATTGTCTCACACTACAGCTACGTATGAGGAGCATACACATCACGGACAAACTGAATTGGTCCACCTACACAGACAGCGTGGTGAAGAAGGCGCAGTAGCGCCTCTTCAACCTCAGGAGGCTGAAGAAATTCGGCTTGTCATCAAAAGCACTCACAAACTTTTACAGATGCACAATCRAGAGCATYCTRTCGGGCTGTATCACCGCCTGGTACGGCAACTGCTCCGCCCACAACCGTAAGGCTCTCCAGAGGGTAGTGAGGTCTGCACAACGCATCACCGGGGGCAAACTACCTGCCCTCCAGGACACCTACACCACCCGATGTCACAGGAAGGCCATAAAGATCATCAAGGACAACAACCACCCGAGCCACTGCCTGTTCACCCCGCTATCATCCAGAAGGTGAGGTCAGTACAGGTGCATCAAAGCAGGGACCGAGAGACTGAAAAAGATCAGACTGTTAAAGTGAGTGGCTGATGCTGTAACAGTTTTAACTTCATGGAGTCCCCTCGCCCAGGGCGCGAACCAGGGACCCTCTGCACACATCAACAACAGTCACCCACGAAGCGTCGTTACCCATCGCTCCACAAAAGCCGCGGCCCTTGCAGAGCAAGGGGAACCACTACTTCAAGGTTTCAGAGCAAGTGACGTCACCGACTGAAAGGCTGCTAGCGCGCACCACCGCTACCTAGCTAGCCATTTCACATCGGTTACACTGCCAACATACTGACTCAACTCCAGCCACTTTAATGATGGAAAAATGTATGGAAAAATGTATCACGAGCCACTTTAAACAATGCCACTTCATATAATGTTTACATACCCTACATTACTCATCTCATCATATGTATATACTGTACTCTATACCATCTACTGCATCTTGCCATCTTGAGGTAATACATGTCTCACTAGCCACTTTAAACAATTCCACTTTTATATGTTTACATACCCTACATTACTCATCTCATATGTATATACTGTACTCGATACCATCTACTGCATCTTGCCTATGCCGTTCTGTACCATCACTCATTCATATATCTTTATGTACATATTCTTAATTCCTTTACACTTGTGTGTATAAGGTAGTTGTTGTGAAATTGATAGGCTAGATTACTCATTGGTTATTACTGCATTGTCGGAACTAGAAGCACAAGCATTTCGCTACACTTGCATTAACATCTGCTAACCATGTGTATGTGACAAATACAATTTGATTTGATTTGATATAGCCATTTTCAGTGTCTTTCCCTGAAAAAGCAAACAGCATATCCAGACTTTATTCAGGTTGAAAAAGCCAAGGGATCTTATAGAGATCTGTATGTCCATCTTATTTGTCTGTTACCATTATGGACACAGCACCACGGTCCACATCATCTAAAAGTGACATTATGGGGAGAACGATCACAGAGCCCTCCCAGGACCTCCTGGACACATTGATCAAGCCCAGTCTTGCCATCCCTGCAGGGACCCATAATTGAGTTATTTGGGTCCTTGCCTGAAAGGGTCACATATCTTGGATCTCTTAATTAGGGGAGCGACAGGATGGGTAGGTTGAGTTAGGGAAGGAGGCCACTGTGTTCGCTCACGGGGCCATTAAAGGCGGCAGAAAGTCATTTGGAGAACAGGATAACTCACTTTGATGACCCTCAGCAGCTGTGAATCAGCCACTGCAATATACTGCTCACTGGCTGCATTATACCAGGCCCAGCTCTAAGCTCTCCAGGTCTAAGCTCTTAAACGCTGGTGGCCATTTTATATTCATATTTACAAATGAAAGCTGTTGTGTGGATTTACGTCTTATCTATCCGCAGGGAAGTATACCTCTTGGGAGAAGTGTGTTTGTCACATTTTTCATTTAGATACCATTATATATATTTTTTGATTAGATGAGTTTAATGTGTCACATGCATTAAACTCGGACTAAATCCTTGTGCCAGTAACTTACACAATAGTATGTTTGTGGTTTAGATAGGCCTTCCTCTACAATCATAATATTAAATGGCTTTCGTAACCAACTCCTGTGTGCTTTTTGTTTTAATCACAGAGCTTTTCAACATAATAGTAGGTATACAGTAGCTTGGATTCTATTAACTATTGATCTCAAGATCTTCAGACAGATTTTTGGTAGAAAAGACAAGTGATGTGCGCATTGGCTTTAGTGGAGGGCAATGGAAGATGTGACACACCTCCTCATTTCTGAAACTGCAGATTCTGCAGAGTAGTGTCAGATGGTATGATTGGTTGACTGAGGTTTGCTCACTTCCATCCAGTTTGGCTACTTTCCTTGCTAGCATTTGTTAGAATGCTAATGGATTTGATAGGCTATATGTAGTATTCTGTGCATGGCTAGCCAACTAGCTAGCCTTGTCTAGTAAGACGAGTGTTGCTGGCAAAATATTTTTTTATTTCACCTTTATTTAACCAGGTAGGCTAGTTGAGAACAAGTTGTCATTTGCAACTGCGACCTGGCCAAGATAAAGCAMAGCAGTTCGATACATACTACAACACAGAGTTACACATGGAATAAACAAACATACAATCAATAATACAGTAGAAAAAAATCTCTATAAAAMAATACAGTAGAAAAAAAATCTATATACAACATGTGCAAATGAGGTAGGATAAGAGAGGTAAGGCAATAAATAGGCCATGGTGGCAAAGTAATTACAATATAGCAATTAAACACTGGAATGGTAGAATGTGCAGAAGATGAATGTGCAAGTAGAGATACTGGGGTGCAAAGGAGCAAGAAAAATAAATAAATACAGTATGGGGATGAGGTAGATTGGATGGGCTATTTACAGATGAGCTATGTACAGGTTCAGTGATATGTGAGCTGCTCTGACAGCTGGTGCTTDAAGCTAGTGAGGGAGGTAAGAGTCTCCAGCTTTAATGATTTTTGCAGTTCGTTCCAGTCATTGGCAGCAGAGAACTGGAAGGAGAGGCGGCCGAAGGAAGAATTGGCTTTGAGGGTGACCAGTGAGATATACCTGCTGGAGCGTGTGCTATGGGTGGGTGCTGCTATGGTGACCAGTGAGCTGAGATAAGGCGGGGCTTTACCTAGCAGAGACTTGTAGATTACCTGGAGCGACCAGTATGAAGCGAGGGCCAACCAACGAGAGCGTACAGGTCGCAGTGGTGGGTAGTATATGGGGCTTTGGTGACAAAACGGATGGCACTGTGATAGACTACATCCAATTTGTTGAGTAGAGTGTAGGAGGCTATTTTGTAAATGACATCGCCGAAATCGAGTATCGGTAGGGTGGTCAGTTTTACGAGGGTATGTTTGGCAGCATGAGTGAAGGATGCTTTGTTGCGAAATAGGAAGCCGATTCTAGATTTAATTTTGGATTGGAGATGTTTAATGTGAGTCTGGAAGGAGAGTTTACAGTCTAACCAGACACCTAGGTATTTGTAGTTGTACACATATTCTAAGTCAGAACCGTTCAGGGTAGTGATGATGGACGGGCAGGCAGGTGCGTGCTGCGATCGGTTGAAAAGCATGCATTTAGTTTTACTTGCATTTAAGAGCAGTTGGAGGCCACGGAAGGAGAGTTGTATGGCATTGAAGCTCATCTGGAGGTTAGTTAACACAGTGGAAGAAGGGCCAGAGGTATACAGAATGGTGTCGTCTGCGTAGAGGTGGAT
This sequence comes from Salvelinus sp. IW2-2015, assembly GCF_002910315.2. NCBI lineage: Eukaryota > Metazoa > Chordata > Actinopteri > Salmoniformes > Salmonidae > Salvelinus > Salvelinus sp. IW2-2015. Next base: position 19,666,755 of record NC_036868.1, on the reverse strand, counting down.
CAAAGAATCACCAGTAGCAATAGCGACATCATTGATGTATACAGAGAAGAGAGTCGGCCCAAGAATTGAACCCTGTGGCACCCCCATAGAGGCTGCCAACATGCCCTCCGATTTGACATACTGAACTCTATCAGAGAAGTAGTTGGTGAACCAGGCGAGACAATCATTTGAGAAACCAAGGCTGTTGAGTCTGCCAATAAGAATGTTGTGATTGACAGAGTCGAAAGCCTTAGCCAGGTCGATGAATACGGCTGCACAGTAATGTCTCTAAGTTGGCAGGCTAGCTAGCTGCTGTAGCTGCAGTAATAGTAAGCTAATAGCTATAAGTAATTGTAAACAATTTGAACCTATCTATCTAGCTAGATTGCTAGCTTCATTGTATCCATCTGTAGTCAAAATAATATTCTCCCCACTTGTGTAGTAAGCATAMATGCTTTGAAGCTTGTGGAGGGTGATGCACATTTCACTTTTGACTTGCGATCCGTTGGCCAATGCTTGTCTTCTCTACCATGAATGTGGATATACTCTTCAGAGTCAATTGATTTCAAATGAACCAACAAGGGAGTTAAAGGACACAGGCGCAATACATAGAACAACTGTATGCATCAGATGTAATCACAGGAGCAGTAGTGTTCACATGTTGACATCTGATTATTTTTGTCACCTGTGTCATAGGAAACCCTTACGGAAGGAGGAGAATGGAACAAGCCGAGGGGAGTACGCCATGAGCTCGCGCAGCAAGAAGACGGTGGACACCAACAACACAGGGGTGTAGGAAGTGCCCAGATAGAAGGATCACGGCAACCACAACCCCAAACCACTAGAAATTACAAGAAGACCTCCTTGACTTTGAGAAGGCAGGGGGGCTGGTAGGAGGGAGAGTATGAACTTGCAATCCAACAGCAAATCATGCTTCAGGCCATTGTGGGAACATATGAAAGAGAGCTTGGCCGAAATAGGTCTGTGAAAGAGAATAGCATTGATAAAGATATTAATCCGGGTTTGGAACTCAGTAGCTGACTCCTTCACACGCAGGGCTTGAGGGCTTAGCACTGGAAGCCTTAACGGGATGGCTCGTCTAGAGTKGACTCGATGTCTAGCGGGCACTCGATAACAGCTGCCAGCACATTGGCCAAATCTGTAAGTCCATACATCACCTTGGAGACCCCTAAGTGGACAGAAGCGACACGAAATACAGAGGATAAAAATATCGCATGCACTTTCTGTTGAATGCAATGATTTCTGTCTTTCTCTTTCTGCACTTCCCGCAACCCTCCACATTTCATTGTCTTATTCCCCCCCTTCCCCTTCCTCTCCTGCCTCTGAAGGTTTCCTGATGACTGAGGCACAAATCAGCCTTTTGTTAATTGACATTCTCCTTGAAACACAAAACCATGTTGATGGACAAGGATTGCAGTGGTCTGTACACCAAAATATGACAAAAGAAGAACTGTCATCGTGAAGAGTTCAGTGTATTGCTTTTGGTCTCTGACTATGCAATTTGAAAGGATATGAGATATGTTCCCAAGGGTTGTTTCCTTATTATGAAAATAGGACATGAGAGTGTCCAAKGCCGATCAGTTATGGATTCTGTTTAGTGCTTTCCGACGCAGATCTGCATTTGAATTTCTGTAGTATGTGTACTACACTATGTCTAGGCTATATTAATCAATGAGAGAATTCAGCCCATAGAAATACACATATGTGATTCAAAGAGTTTCTACAGGGGCTATATTCAATGTGGATTTAGCAATATGACATCATGATGCACAGCGGAGCGACTTCCTGCTTACAGAAATGTGGGCATGCCTCAAGAGGGGGCTCAAATCGGGAAGAGCCAATAGCGGCAGTCTTTCAAGTGTGTTCGTTTGTTATTGCCCCGCTGTGTATGATGATGCAATATTGCTGAGTCTACCTTTAAGAAAGGTAGAATTAACCTTTTTTTTTTTTTTTTGTGTAAGTATATGTTTCACCCAAAAATGCATTCTGTACTTGTTTTTCTCTTTTGTCAAAGTCTCTATTGTAAAGTTTGGCTCCAGGATTCAGTCTTCTGGATTTGGGTTAATGACCTACACCTTTTAAATGCACTGAAGACTTTGGATGTTAGCTTTGCCTATGGGCTTTCCACCCTTAACAAAGCCAGGGTTCAGCATTTCATTAATGGCTAACCTGCAGTTTCTACCCTAATAGTCTACTGGATAAATATCTAAAGGACAGTTATAAAATTACTGCGCAGGAGGGGCGCTCCAAAATAAGGGAGGGGTGTGTAACTTTTTTTTGTTGCTTTGGGAAGGGTTGTGTCGATTTTTATTTGGCACAAGGGAGGGTATTGCATTTTTCCCCTGGTTTACATTTGCTGTTTTGCAGGTTTTCTTATATAATTTATTCCATCCTAGCAAACTTTACCCATCTGCTTTACCCATCCTTATACACTAGCCTAYGCCACAGTACCCACATTGGTTGCCGCCGTCGGCTCTGGGCTCATATTCGTCACACTCGTAYCTTTGATATTTACCTCTCCAAAGGCCACAAAACAACATGTTCGAGTGCTTCCATGAAAGCTTTGTGGTGCAGAAACGTGAAGCGGAAGCCACGGTRCAATCAATCAGGAGGTGGACAGCACATGGTGATGAAATTATGCTGAATTGAGTAATTCATTTCAACTAATTAACTAACAACAACAGATCTTTGTGTTGAAGCCTATTTCATCCTATTTAAGAAATATATGGTAGGCCTACCTGTTTTAACAGACGAAATTTAAAGCTATCCATAGATTTGTCGGCCAATTCCTCCAATAGTGTCACCACACCTTAAATACCTCTGTGTCCGTGAATGGCTTGGTCTGTTAAGTTAAAACCAGTGCTCGAATTGAAGGGGCAGGCCTATGTGAGGGTATGCCATAGCCTACTTTCTTGTTAAAGAAACTGGCAAAAATCATACCCCTTGTTAGCTTAAGATTTGGAATAAATTAAAACGGATTCTGCATATATAAAGTGACTTTATAACAATGTTTTTCTCCCCGATGCTTTATGCTAGAAACAAGCTGCAAAATGCCCAAAGACGCAACTCCGGTGCATATGGGGAATATCTTTGGGTTGTCTCTGTCATTCAGAGGTTGAGCTATGAGGTTTTATAGCYGAGAATATATATAGTTTTTCTTTGCTTGGGAAGTAATCTAATAGGCCTACAATGTGTAACTCTGTCGCTACCAATTGAGCTATTCACTTTCTCTAAAAGGGAAGATTTTTAAACCCAGGCAGTTTTTAGGGATRTGGTTGTGACCTTCTCTTGTTGGGTTAAGCCATGGAAGAGCAGCCAGCAGTTAAAGCTTACATTTTYTCTGTCTGGGGTGGCAAGTAGGCTACAATGCTTAGAATCATATGACATCTTAGATTTAATTATTTGCAAGTAGCGACAGTTTAGTTGCAAACAAGACACACTGGTTTAGCATCGGAGAAATGTGGTAAGTTGAATACATATCTCTCTGTCCATTCTTCCCTGAAACTTCTATTTTCTAAATCTGCCTTTCTTTTGGGACATTTTGGGAGCGACAGTTTCTCTTGCAACCAAGCTGATTGTTTTGAGCTAATAAAAAGTAGGGTAGGTTACCTGTTTTTCCCCAATCATCGCACAAATAAATAGACATAAGCTACAAAACTAATTCACTAGTGACATTTTGGGCTATATTCAATCTGCGATAGAAATGTAAAGGTAATTTTCGATTGAGCTGACGAATGCAGAGTTTACCGTGAACATTGCCTTTAAATTTCAATCACGATGTAAAGCTGAACTTCCACGATGCAGATTGAATAGAGCCGTTTATCTACATGAGTATGTTATTGTCATTGAATTAGTGATGTACTAAACAGATGCGTTCAAAATGGTGTTCAAAATAGTGTAGGCCTATGAATTGGGCTGCTATKATATTGTGTTCTGGCCCGACGACTATTAGCTCAGAAAAACTGATATTAAAAAATATATTTTGCTAATATCTTCAGTCATGTACATTGACTAGAATTGCATGAAATGTCTTTATAAAAGGAACTTTTTTTAATCTGACCTGCAAATACGATGATAGATGCATACACCCCCTGATGGTATTAAGGAGGTAGGCCTACTTTGTCACTATTACTGGGGTTGTAATCATTATTTTGAGTTAATTCAATGAAGGGGGAGGGTATTTAATTATTTTCAATTACAAGGGGAGGGTCATGTGAAAATATGTTTTATGTTGGGGAGGGGGGTGCATTTAAAAAAAATGTTAATGACGTCTCGAGTTGGACCCCCCCTCCCATGCAGTAATTTTCGAACGGTCCCTAATAGCTACCGCAGTAAATTACTCCACCTACAATATGTCTGGTACTGCATTGTTTTCAAGGTGTGTTTCCTAAAAGCTTTGTAGCTAACATGGTTGATTATTTCTCAAAGTCAATGTACCCAATATCATCATGAATTAAATGTCATGCTCAAATCATCCCAAAGTCTCCAAAAAGGGATTGTGTAGCTCAATGACTTGGTGAGAAGTCATTGACTTGGTTAGAAGTCATTGCTAATATTGCATTTGATGGGAAAATGCTGTAAGCCGATAGTGGTCAGTAGATGCATAAGCAAACTGATTACGGTTAGGAAGGTTAGGAAGCAAACATGTCATTTTGTAATTTGGTTGTACTATCCCTTTAATCTACGTAAACATTGGGAACATTTTGACGTGTATCATTTTTTCCCCCCCGAATGATCTGCCCGTGGTTAGATCAAAAAGTTATATTTCTTCTGAAGAGTGATTCTTCCAATCCCTCTCTCCCTAAGGATACACAGCTTTAGTGGGCTGTAGGGAAGTGGGTCATAATAGGTTAACATGCTGAAATTCAACATACATTAAAATCAACATTTATTCATATCAGAAGAAGAGTCAAATACAATGATAACAGAGCTCATAGATCATCATCTTGCACACAAAGCTAACTGTCTGTATGTCCAAGCTGTCCTTCCTCCTTCATTTCATGCTAAAAAAGAAACCATACTGGACACACTCATTGCATAGTCTATACCTACAGCCCATACCTACGGTTAACTCCACTACATGAACATAGTTGTGTATTATAATGTACAAAATAAGTATAACAAAAATAGCATGAATGTAAATATCAGTATTTAAGACTTGTCTTCTTGACTGTTTATCGTGTGTACAGAGTAAATAACATACTGTATGTTTATAGGATTAAATATTAAGAAACAAAATGTTGATATGCTACCAGTCTGAGTTGAGTAAATGTTGTTGTGTGTCTGGAACAAGCCATTAATGTATATTTGAGTAATTAAAGGTTGTTGCACAATGTATGCATCACATACCAAAACAATAAATATATACAGTGGGGAGAACAAGTATTTGATACACTGCCGATTTTGCAGGTTTTCCTACTTACAAAGCACGTAGAGGTCTGTCATTTTTATSATAGGTACACTTCTACTGTGAGAGTCGGAATCTAAAACAAAAATCCAGAAAATCACATTGGATGATTTTTAAGTAATTAATTTGCATTTTATTGCATGACATAAGTATTTGATACATCAGAAAAGCAGAACTTAATATTTGGTAAACAGAAACCTTTGTTTGCAATTACAGAGATCATACTTTCTGTAGTTCTTGACCAGGTTTGCACACACTGCAGCAGGGATTTTGGCCCACTCCTCCATACAGACCTTCTCCAGATCTTTCAGGTTTCGGGGCTGTCGCTGGGCAATACGGACTTTCAGTTCCCTCCAAAGATTTTCTATTGGGTTCAGGTCTGAGACTGGCTAGGCCACTCCAGGACCTTGAGATGCTTCTTACGGAGGCACTCCTTAGTTGCCCTGGCTGTCTGTTTCGAGTCGTTGTCATGCTGGAAGACCCAGCCACGACCATCTTCAATGCTCTTACTGAGGGAAGGAGGTTGTTGGCCAAGATCTCGCGATACATGGCCCATCCATCCTCCCTCAATACGGTAGAGTCGTCCTGTCCCTTTGCAAAAAGCATCCCAAAGAATGATGTTTCCACCTCCATGCTTCACGTTGGGATGGTGTTCTTGGGGTTGTACTCATCTCTTCTTCTTCCTCCAAACACGGCGAGTGGAGTTTAGACCAAAAAGCTCTATTTTCTGTCTCATCAGACCACATGACCTTCTCCCATTCCTCCTCTGGATCATCCAGATGGTCATTGGCAAACTTCAGACGGGCCTGGACATGCGCTGGCTTGAGAGAGAGCCGGAATTCTTACTGGTTGGTAGGTGATCAAATACTTATGTCATGCAATAAAATGCAAATGAATTACTTAAAAATCATACAATGTGATTTTCGGGATTTTTGTTTTAGATTCCGTCTCTCACAGTTAAAGTGTACCTATGATAAAAATTACAGACCTCTACATGCTTTGTAAGTAGGAAAACCTGCAAAATCGGCAGTGTATCAAATACTTGTTCTCCCCACTGTACATATATATTGTGCATTGAACTAATTTAAATTGCAACCTGCTGACTTTTTTTAGTTTTCAATAAAATTGTACTATTGAATATGATCTATTGTCAGTTTGTTCCATATTGCTTCCTCAATGAATCTAAGACTGTATGGAACGTTGTTGGAGGGATTGTACTCCATTGTGTTTCCAATCAATCAGGGATCAACTCTTTGAAAGCGCATTGTGCACATTTCTCACTGATATCAATGCATGATTTAATAAACCCCCCAAAAATCTCAAATTGTGATTTGGCCCTGAAAAACTTGATGAACACAACGTTGGAAGGGCACAGAAAGTCAATTCAACGTCTATTCCACGTTTGTTCAATGTAACTTCATTCAAATGACGTGGAAACAACATTTATTCAGCCAGTGTGTGCCCAGTGGGTATTTACTTTTAGTCCTCAAGGCCCTCTATTTACAGGCATTTATTGCAACAGGCTTTTTATGTGTGCTTTATTCCTTATAATATAGGCTTTGTATTGCTTTACGACTGATTGCATTAACGCACTTCAAGGAAACCTGTACAGGTCGCAGGAGTTAACCAGTTAAATGTAACTAAACGTAATCTAAAATGTAATGTACGTAATCCCCAAAAGTAATTATTTATCATGAGAGGGCAGTAAACAATAACTAGTAATGCTGCATACTCTAAGAAAGGTTTAAACCTTTCTGGTCATTAAAAAAATATATAAATTGCTGAGGTGTAGTCACTTTAGAAGACACAAGTTCAAGTACACAGTACAAATATGATGAAAATATTACATATTTCATTTGATGTATTTCCTATTCAACAAAACTGTATGAATAAGGCKTGGAATGACTTATATGYCTTCTAAATATAGTATAATCTTGGCCGGCTCCAGGCATAAGCAACATAAGCGKCCGATTAGGGCTCCCGGCTGTTCTGAGGGCAAAAGAGGGTGTAACTCAATATTAGGAAGGTGTATTTTATGTGGTTGAAAATKAAATACTGTCAGCTTTTATGTTGCTGAAAGAAATTGCACGTTTAGGCTACACAACAGGTCCCTAAACACGCAATCGCATTCTCTTAAGATTATGAAAGGAATAAATCATGTTTCTCAGCTCTTGTTCCCAAGACAAAATGTACATACGGTCTATAATTTTAGTTAATATTATAATTTGCTACATGTGAGGCTTACAAACTATTCCAACTACTAGGCTATTCCACTCTAAAATAATTCCYGCATCCATACAGTGCCATTTGATAAATGCAAAGAGATGTCACTTTAAACAAAAAATAGTGTTATGAACGACATTCGGGGATTGTCGTTCATTCATAGTTGTTTTATAATTTGATTATATTCAGGCCTTTTGCTGGTAACAAGCCTTCGCTGTGTCTTGGACACTGGTGATCAGCATAAACTAAAGCAAAATCAGCATCAAGTCACAATATGCTGGCTTCTAAAGTGATCTTTAATTTCTATTGGAATTCAGCCAGAGTGGACAATCTGCATTCAGAATGACTGCCAGGGATAAAAAAAAATGTATAAATGAGACTACCTAAACCAGAACAACCATTTCAGTAACGGGTTCAATTGGATTAGTTTAGAAGAATGTATGTTATTTATCTTTGTGTAGCAAAATATACAACAATTGATTAATCAATCAATCAGTGTACATGCAAAAACGCAGACACTAAAACATTTCTAAAAATGAAACTGCAGTACAGTGTGCTGAGAAATATGATAATGATGGCCGTGGTTTTGCAGACCAGCAAAATTCTGACTATTTGGGAGCCAACCTCACAACCTCTGTTGTCAGTAACCTGAATTTCCTGATACACCGCTGGAGAGTATGATAAAGATTATTAAAAGATTAGAACCTACAGATATTCCGTAATTTGTCCCTATTGGGGAACCCTTTTGGGTGTCACATAGAACCCTTAGATTTTTTAGAACCCTCTCCCAAGGAACCCTCGTGGGTTCTTCATTTTGTCCCTGTAGGGGAACCCTTTTGGGTTCTACATAGAACCCTGTCATGAAGAACTCTCGGGTTACAGAGTTATGTCATTTGTCCCTAATGGGGGAACCCTTTGGGGAGCCATGTAGAACCCTTTGATTTGTCCCTGTAGGGGAAGCCTTTTGAGTTCCAACCCTGTCACGAAGAACCCCTGGTTCCAGGTAGACCATTTGCAGGTTCTACAGTTATACTTATAGTATATAGTATATGTGCGAATGGCAGACACTGTAAACAATTACCTGTAATTTGACAGTAAGTTACCAGCTACTGAGTTGCAGTAAAAATACAGTATTTTTACAGTTGAATTAAGRTTTTATTGTTGTAAAATGAATTGTTGTTTACCATACTTTCACTGCACTTTGAAATGTAGGTAGGGGCAATGTGCTGGTGGGGGCACATTAGCATATTTGGCAGCATGGTCTAAAAACAATGTACCCTAACCATTCCCAAATTTTGAGTGTGTGGATATACAGTGCATTTAGAAAGTATTCATACCCCCTGACTTATTCCACATTTTGTAGTGTTACAGCCTGAATTCAAAATKGATTTTTTTTTTATTCTCTCACCCATCTACACAAAATATCCGATAATAACAAAGTGAAACAAATTATATATAATTTTTGCAAATGTATTGAAAATGAAATACAGAAATATCTAATTTACATAAGTATTCACACACCTGAGTCAATACTTTGTAGAAGCACCTTTGGCAGCAATTACAGCTGTGAGTCTTTCTGGGTAATTCGCTGGAATGTGCAACATTTGCCCATTATACTTTTACAAATACTTTAAGCTCTGTCAAATTGGTAGTTCATCATTGCTAGATTACCATTTTCAGGTCTTGCCATAGATTTCCAAGTAGACTTTAGTCAAAACTGTAACTCAGCCAATTCTTGGTAAGCAATTCCAGTGTCGATTTGGCCTTGTATTTTAGGTTACTGTCCTGCTGAAAGGTGAACTAATCTCCCAGTGTCTGGTGGAAAGCTAGAATTTTGACTGTGCTTAGCTCCATTCAGTTTATATTTTATCCTGAAAAGCTCCCCAGTCCTTAACGTTTACAAGCATACTCATAACATGATGCAGCCACCATTATGCTTGAAAATATAGAGTTGTAACGTTCGTCGTCGGAATGAGAAGGATCGGACCAAAGCGCACCCCGGTAAGTGTTCATGATATTTATTTAAACTGAACACTGAGACAAAATAATAAAATGGAACAACACGAAACAGTTCTGTCTGGTGCAGACACAAAACAGAAAACAACTACCCACAAAACACAGGTGGGAAAAAGCTGCCTAAGTATGATTCTTAATCAGAGACAACGATAGACAGCTGCCTCTGATTGAGAACCACACCCGGCCAAACACAAAGAAATGCAAAACATAGAAAATGAACATAGAACGCCCACCCAAATCACACCCTGACCAAACCAAAATAGAGACATAAAAAGCTATCTACGGTCAGGGCGTGACAAGAGTGGTACTCAGTAATGTGTTGTATTGGATTTGCCCGCAAGATAACCCTTTGTATTCRGGTATTTGTCTTGCTATTTTTTTGCAGGATTACTTTAGTGCCTTGTTGCAAACAGGATGTATGCTTTGGAATATGTGTATTCTGTACAGGCTTCCTTCTTTTCACTCTGTCAATTAGATTAGTATTGTCGAGTAACTACTGTACAATGTTGTTGATCCTCAGTTTTCTCCTATCACAGCCATTCAACTCTGTAACTGTTTTAAAGTGATCATTGGCCTCATGATGAAATCCCTGAGCGGTTTCCTTCCTCTCAGGCAACAAGTTAGGAAGGACGCCTATTTCTTTTAGTGACTGAGTTTATTGATACACCATCCAAAGTTTAATAACTTCAACATGCTCAAAGGGATATACAATGTCTTTTTTTACCCACCTACAAATAGCTACCCATCTTTGGGAGGCATTGGAAAACCTTTCTGTTCTTTGTGATGGAATCTGTAACGCACTGGCCGTAGTGGGTGCGGAGTCAGGCGCAGGAGGCAGCAGGTACAGAAATAGCGCTTTATTATGCACAGGAAAAATAGTACTCGCCAAGATACTGGGCGCACATACACAAATGCCTGAAACCAGGACCTAACCAGTCCGGAGGGAAAACCCCAAAACAACACGCACTACCACACAATAACACAGTGGGAAATCAATAAGCCTGCACAAAGAGCAGGCGGGCCTACCGGCTTAAATAGCCCAACTAAAACCCAAACAAGAAACAGGTGTTACTAATCAGACAAAAACAACAGAAAAGGGAAAAGAGATCGGTGGCAGCTAGTAGGCCGGTGACGACGACCGCCGAGCGCCACCCGAACAGGAAGAGGAGCCACCCTCGGTAGGAGTCGTGACAGAATCTGTGTTTGAAATCATGTTAAACACTATTATTGCACACAGAGTAAGTCCATGCAATTTATTATGTGACTTGTTAAACACATTTTTACTCCTGAACTTATTTAGGCTTGCCATGACAAAGGGTTTAAATACCTATAAGCTCAAGACATTTCAGCTTTTCATTTTTAATAAATGTTAAAAAAAATATAAAAAGTATAATTCCACTTTGACATTATGGGGTATTGTGTGTAGACCAGTGACAAAAAATCTAAATGTAATCATTTTTTGATTCAGGATGTAACACGAAATGTGAATACTTTCTGAAGGCACTGTATGTTATTGGTAATAAAGATGTACTGTACCTGGTGTCACTGCATAAATATGAATGCACTTCCGCCCAAATAAATGCCCAAAGCCTTAATGCACACTGGTGTTGTCAGATAATGGGACGATTGTTGACTTGATTCTGGACAACTTTTAGCAAAGTGCAGAAGTGAATTCTTGCCATTAAATCTGTGACCAATCTCTCTCATGCCCACAGACCTGGTGGTACAGCAGTAAATAACCCCCCCCCCCCAAAACAAAAAGAAATATGGTTACGCATATTACCCTCATCCCTGACAAAGTGCCCCCCAATAGCCTTATTTTTGTCTATGCTGTATTGCAGTTAGATTTTTTGAATTGTTTGTTTCAGTATCTGTGTTTTTGCATGTACATTGATTAATTCATCAATTAATTTATCTTATTCTACACAAAATGAAATAACATACATTTTTCTAAACTAATCCAATCTGTTCGATTTAGTTTGATTTATTGCACCCGTCACTGAAATAGTTGTTCTGGTTTAGATGGTTTAAGTTCCGATTGTTGGCTATCCCCACTCTGGTGATGGGAAGGTTGGATCCTTTTACTGACTCTTTGGATTAATTTGATGCCCAGAGCACTCGAAATAGTCATGATTCTACAAGGCTCTCGTTCACATCTTCTTTACCATACAGGGATTATTGGTGCTGTCATTTGTGACTGAGATGTAAAAGCGTGCTTTTCAACAATGCACATTTTGGATTGCTAGGCATACAAATACAATCATTTATTGGTACATTTGAAAAGAGGTCTAGTTGTGGGCGCAACCGGACTAGTTGGTTCTACAAAGATGTGTCCATCATAACATTCAATAATAAATTAATGACATGAATTAATGAGATCAATTATCAGTTCTAAACATGTATTTTTCTTCTCTATGCAGCCTGCAGCATTATCTATTTTGCTTGAGAGCATATCTGACAGCCAGTTATTGGTCGGAATACATCTCCGGTGTGGAGGATTGTGTATTAATCCTGCTGTAGAATTCATTGCAGCCAGCAGGTCAAACGAATGACAAAAATGTGTCCCTCAGAAAAAACGAATCATGGCTCTCGAGTCAGTAAAAAGAGTAGTTCAAAAAGAACAAATCGTTCATAAGCTGCACGTCACTACCCCACTCAGGCTGGATTTCAATAGGAATTAGACATCACTTTGTAAACCAGCTTGATGCTGGTTTTGCGGGTGACCAGTATATGCTGGTATGCTGGTGACCAGCTTATACTGGTCACTAGTGTCCAAAACACAGTGAAGGCTAGTCACCAGCAAAAACACAGTGAAGGCTGGTCACCAGCGAAAGCACAGCAAAGGCTTGTCACTAGCGAAAACACAATGAAGGCTGGTTACCAGCTAAAACACAATGTAGTCTGTTCACCAGTGAAAACACAACGAAGGCTGGTCACCAGTGAAACACAATGAAGGCTGGTCACCAGTGAAAACACAATGAATGCTGGTCACCAGCCTATGCTGGTCTATGCTGTATGTTTCAGCAGGGTAAACAGGGGACTTGACTGTATACTTTTAGATTTGAAAGAATAGTTTCATGCTGTGGGAAATGGCACATTCCATGTTCTCACTTCCAATGGTCTTATCCAAAACATACTCCTTCCTCCAACGCGCCTTTGGTCAAAACTGGCAAATCAGTTTTTTTTATTCAGGACTCCCTAGATGTAAAGGATTTGTTTTATTAAGCTGTGTCAAAGCAATAGAAGACAGCCATGCAGTTTAGAATTAWACCAAGCCAGTGTTTCTGCTTTGCGCCTCGCACAACAAATCAAGCATCCTATCAGCAAAGTGTCAACAACGTGAGCCGACCCCAGACTTAATATTCACGTCCTCATTAGTCGTTGTGGCTTTCCCCCAAAAGTCGTGGAGTGCTGATGGATTGCTCGGTCATACCCGCAGCTCCTTCCTCAGTGGAAGGATAGCTTCGCTGTCAATCATGTGGCTGCCTTCGGCAAGAAGATGGTTTGTTATTACGGGCCGCCGCAGGTCAATTAAACTGACAGCTGCGAGTCTGCATGCCAATCAAAAGTGTGTGTGTGTGTACCAGGATACCTCTAAAATGAAAGCAAACTTTTTGCCTAGGAATGATTTTGAATTTAGGTCCCACCCATGTATTGTATGGACTTATGTTAAGTCAGCCAATACCAGAGAAGGAAATAGGAACAAATGTATCATACCCAGGAAGTAGGATATTTATTTACTGACCTTTGTCATACATTTCAGAAATGTATGATCCACACATATCTGATATCAGGTGAAGCAGACCACGCACACGTGATGTACTGCATAAGTTATCACCACACAAGTGACACAGTCAGTGTACAAAATCTGTGCAAGTGGTGATAGAGTCAGGAAGGGAGGGAGAGAGGGATGAAGGGATGGATCGGGGGGTACAGTAGAGAACAAGAGCGTCCAAAGGAATGCAAATGAGCAATGCTCTGAACCATGCTCTAACCTCTTCGACTCAGATGTGCCATTTGAGGATAATGCAATTAGACGGTCTGGGCCATTTGGAACACTCATGCATCGGTCGCACTGCCAGGGAGGCTGGATGGGCGCGGGAACCAAAGGGGAAGTGACAGCCTTTAAATGGGCCGAGGGAAGCAGGGAGAGGGAGGCCCTTGTCTAGTCGTCAGGATGACCCAACTGAAATAGCTCCAGACTAAGATGGGAGGTATCTAAAGAAGCTCCAAAAAGGAGGGGAACGATGTCCTGATGCAGGCAAATAGAACACCTTCATATTTGTGAGAAGCTGAAATAGCACGACTGATAGTGTAGTAGTTGGTAGATCGGGTGCGGTGTGGGTCTCTAGTGTGTGTGTGTGAGTGAGTGAGTGCGAGCGAACAAGTGTGCATGCACGGTGTGTGTGTGTGATTGTGTGTGTGTGTTGGGTGTAGTGTGTGTGTTGTGTCGTGGTTGTGTGTGTGTGTGTGAGTGTTTTGTGAGTGTGTGGATGTGTGTGTTGTGTGTGTGTGTAGTGTGTGTGTGTGTGTGTTTTGTGTGGTGTGTGGATTGTGTGTGTGGCTGTGTGGTGTGTGTTGTGTGTTGTGTGTGTGTTGTGTGTGTGTGTGTGTGTGTGTCTGTGTGTGTGTGTCTGTGTGTTACATGTATGATGGTCTGTGTGTGTACAGCATAAATGTACGCACTTCAGTGGGGGCTGTAGGAGAACCACCCTTTCGATGTCCTACCTGGATTGACACTACACGTTATGCAAAATTTATGGATGTTATAAGGACATTTTTTCACTTGAAGGCAAGGTCATAAAGTAATTTCCCTTTCAAAAAATCTGCAGGATATCTTGTGTCATCTCAGTCCCTCTTATTCCCGACCAAAAGATAATCACTAATGTTTGTTGAGGTCAATTATTGGTAAGCTGGTGAGTCATCGACCACAACAATAACAATACTTAACAACAACTTCAGACAAATATGCTACCTGTTAAGGCCATTCCACCAGACTGTTCCCCACATTGAAACAATACTACAGTTTTACTATAGAATACTATAGTACTTGCCTATAGAATTTGCGGTAGTTTACCTTTAGTATACATTACTACACACGTGGTATCCTTCGGGGATTTGTGTAGTAGTTACCATTGAATTTTGCTAGAATACTGTAAATATACTATAGTAAATTAACTTAGAGTATTTCCGGAAAGATCTAAATACGTTGTACATAACTACTAACCTTACAGTTCTCTGCAATAATTTACATCAGTTGTCCAGCAAAATGTTTTTCAATACAATCGTTTTCTCCTACTCATCACACAG
>NC_036868.1:19604709-19650891 GCF_002910315.2 Salvelinus sp. IW2-2015 | reverse complement strand
GGACACGCACCTCAAGGCTAGTGCGGAGAGCAGGAACAGGGCATACTGGACCCTGGAGGCGCACAGTAGGCCTGGTGTGTGGTGCCGGAACTGGTGGTACCGGGCTGGGGACACGCACCTCCGGGCGAGTGCGGGGAGGAGAAACAGGGCGTACAGGGCTCTGGAGACGCACAGGAATCCTGGTGCGTGGTGTAGGCACTGGTGGTACTGGGCTGGTGTGAGGAGCTGTCACAGGCGGACTGGTGCGTGGAGAAGGCACCGGATAAACCGGACCGTGGAGACGCACTTCAGGTCTCGAGCACCGAGCCTGCCCAACCCTACCTGGCTGAACGCTCCCCTTAGCCAGGCCAGTGCGGCGAGGTGGAATAGCCCGCACTGGGCTGTGCTGGCGAACCGGGGACACCATGCGTAGGGCTGGTGCCATGTACCCCGGCCCAAGGAGACTCACTGGTGACCAGATGCGTAGAGCCGGTTTCATGGCACCAGAATCTCCTCCCAAGTCCATTTTTCCACAACGCGCTGTTCCTCTCTTTCACGCTGCTTGGTCCGTTTTTGGTGGGTTATTCTGTCACGAACGTCGTAAGAAGCGGACCAAAGCGCAGCGTGGTTTGAATACATTCTTCTAGATTTAATGAAGACGAAAATGAAGAACACTTGACAAACTAATACAAAACAATAAACGACGAACGTGAAGCTAATGAAAACTAGTGCTGACACAAACACTACACATAGACAATAACCCACAACCCACAATACAAAACAGGCTACCTAAATATGGTTCCCAATCAGAGACAACGCAAAACACCTGTCTCTGATTGAGAACCATATCAGGCCAAACACATAGAAATAGACAAACCAGACATACAACATAGAATGCCCACACAGATCACACCCTGACCAAACAAAACATAAAACATACAAAGCAAACTATGGTCAGGGCGTGACAGTAAGAAACCTACATCCCAAATATAGACCATATAGAGCGTTCCCTACAGGTTATAGAAAAGAGCAGAAGTTCTAAACTCTCTGTTCAGATGCCAGACTTACCTACAGGTTATGGGAAATGTGCTCTTTGAGTATTTGTTAGTGATAGGATTACCAAGGCTTTGGGGCTTTCGCCAATTTGAGCTTAATTAGTGACATCTGCTTGTCAGCAATAAATAGCGGTGTGTGATTATCAGATACACTGTTTTCAGCAAAACTATGTGGTGCAGCAGTAAGTTGTTGGCTTTCGTAGCCTATATTCAGATGGAACGCTAGAGTAGGTTCGCATCTTACATCATGCTTCCATTTTTTGCCTTCAGTTTAATATTTTTCAAAAAAGGAATCTATGGCATTATTTAGGATGCTTAAGACAGAATTTTTTATCTTTTTATTTTACCCTTATTTTACCAGGTAAGTTGACTGAGAACACATTCTCATTTACAGCAATGACCTGGGGAATAGTTACAGGGGAGAGGAGGGGGGATGAAAGCTTATACTATACTAAATAAAGCAAATAATTTGAACAACAGTGCAGAAAGTGTGGTTTCACATAAATCTTTTCCAAAACAGTGCGTCTTCAACGGGATTCTACCTCATACCCTCACATCCATGAATGTTCCGTAGTTCCCTACTGTACCTACTAAGCTACCAGGAGAAGCTTTTAATATAAAATCCTAATTATACCTATGGTGAAAGCACCTGGACCACAGCAAAATCAGTGGGATCTTGCATTTTGCAACACGGTTTGAAAAAGCATGTAATCAAACAAAGCTTTGGACGTCATTGATGACGTACACTACTGTTCAAAAGTTTGGGGTCACTTAAAAATGTCCTCGTATAAGAAAGAAAAGCAGATTTTTTGTCCTTTAAAATAACATAAAATTGATTAGAAATACAGTGTAGACATTGTTAGTGTTGTAAGTGACTATTGTAGCTGGAAACGGGTGATTTTTTATGGAATATCTACATAGGCGTACAGAGCCCCATTTATCAGAAACCATCACTCCTGTGTTCCAATTGTGTTAGCACAGCTGAAAACTGTTGTTTTGATTAAAGAAGCAATAAAACTGTCCTTCTTTAGACTAGTTGGAGCATCAGCATTTGTGGGTTCGATTACAGGCTCAAAATGTCCAGAAACAAATAACTTTCTTCTGAAACTCGTCAGTCTATTCTTGTTCTGAGAAAGGAAGGCTATTCCATGCGAGAAATTGCCAAGAAACTGAAGATCTCGTACAACGCTGTGTACTACTCCCTTCACAGAACAGAACTTCCAATAAAGTGATACACGCATCGGCACACTGCTTCGATGCATGCCTCGGAGCTCCGGTATCAAACATGTTTGTCCAGTAGGTTTCCTCAAGGAGAAAGCCCCCACTTCTATGTCAAAGAAGATTTATCAAAATCACTTTAGGAAATATGTCAAGTCTGCAAAAACTACAGAAATACTACAGTATTTATACCGTAGTAAACTGCATATACTATAGAATACTACAGTAATGTCTGCAAAAACACTACAGTGAATACTACAGTAAAGTCTGCTATAACACTCCAGTGAATACTATAGTATATAMATATACCATAGTATTTATTTCATGTGGGGTGTTATGACTGAAGAGTTTGTTTGTTATTTCACATCAATATGTGGAGTGTTTACATGTTTAGTCTTCCAGTCTTCAGTGCAGGATGAAATCACTACTTTTTCAATTTCATTTTTTCTGTTCCCAGCCGCAGTTGGTAAAAATGGCTGCAATGATGTCAAAGTTGTAACAGGACATTTTGCAAACGTATTTTTTGCAACAAGAAAATTACATGCAGTGCATTCGGAAACTATTCAGACCCCTTCCCTTTTTCCACATTTAGTTATTCAGACCTTTTACTATGAGACTCGAACTTGAGCTCAGGTGCATCCTGTTTACATTGATCATCCTTGAGATGTTTCTACAACTTGACTGGAGTCCACCTGTGGTAAATTCAATTGATTGGACATGATTAGACACCTGTCTATATAAGGTCCCACAGTTGACAGGGCATGTCAGAGCAAAAACTAAGCCATGAGGTCGATAGAATTGTCCGTAGAGCTCTGAGACAGGATTGTGTCGAGACACAGATCTGGGGAAGGGTAAAACATTTCTGCAGCATTGAAGGTCCCCAAGAACACAGTGGCCTCCATAATTCTTACATGGAAGAAGTTTGGAACCACCAAGACTCTCCTAGAACTGGCTGCCCAGCCAAACTGAGCAATCAGGGGGAGAAGGGCCTTGGTCAGGGAGGTGACCAAGAAACCAATAGTCACGCTGACAGTGCTCCAGAGTTCCTCTGTGGAGATGGGAGAACCTTCTAGAAGGACAACCATCTCTGCAGCACCCTACCAATCAGGTCTTTATGGTAGAATGGCCAGACGGAAGCCACTCCTCAGTCAAAGGCACATGACAGCCCGCTTGGAGTTTGCCAAAAGGCAATATTCTCTGGTCTGATGAAACCAAGATTGAACTCTTTGGCCTGAATGCCAAGTGTCACGTCTGGAGGAAACCTGGCACCATCCCTACGGTGAAGCATGGTGGTGGCAGCATCATGCTGTGGGGATGTTTTTCAGCGGCAGGAACTGGGAGACTAGTCAGGATCGAGGGAAAGATGACGGGAGCAAAGTTCAGAGAGATCCTTGATGAAAACCTGCTCCAGAGCGTTCAGGACCTCAGACTGGGGCGAAGGTTCGCCTTCCAACAGGACAACGACCCTAAGCACACAGCCAAGACAACGCAGGGCTGGCTTCGGGACAAGTATCTGAATGTTTTTGAGTGGCCCAGCCAGAGCCTGGACTTGAACCTGATCGAACGTAGCTGTGCAGCGACGCTCCCAATCCAACCTTACTGAGCTTGAGAGGTTCTGCAGAGAAGAATGGGAAAAGCTCCCCAAATACAGGTGTGCCAAGCTTGTAGCGTCATACTCAAGAAGACTCGATGCTGTAAATGCTGCCAAAGTTGCTTCAACAAAGTTCTGAGTRAAGGGTCTGAATACTTATGTGAATGTGATATTTCCTGTTTTTTTTTTATATCCATTTGGAAACATTTCTAAAAACTTGTTTTTGCTTAGTCGTTATGGGGTATTGTGTGTAGATTGATTAGAATAAGGCTGTAACGTAACAAAATGTGTCTGAATACTTTCTAAATGCACTGTATTTTGTTATATGGTTGTCTCACCAGATAACAACTAGAATGTTTTATTTAACTTTTGAATTTGATCAGGTTTTATCTTCCTGGGGTCTGGCAAAATTGAGGCAGTTATACAATTTTAAAAACATTCCAATACATTCATAACCGATTTCAGGCCCCTACTCCACTACTACATAACTACAACACAAAATCCATGTGAACGTGTGTGTATGGCGCATATGTATGCATGTGTCTGTGCCTATGTTTGTGTTGCTTCATTATTTCATTGTAAACCAAAGATCCTGTCATTTTATTTTATTTTGTAACTTGTTCCAAGTGGAAGGGGCAGAGAACTGGAACTTTAATGTCATCATGAAAATACATCTTTAGCTGTTTGCCAAAGAAACCCCCAAAATAGTTTACAACCAGAAAATGACATCATTATGATGTCACGTGACACATTCCCACACAGGGTTTGTATTCAAATTTTAACTCTATAGTATTGRATTTCAATGTTCACATCAGCATGTATGCTTGTGTGTATATATACCCAATACATACAGTACGTGTTTGTGAGAGAGCCTTGGTAGCTCAAAATACAGCCTTATTTCACCTTCCTGTGATTGACAGCATGGAAGCAGTGGGCCATGGGCCCGGGTCAGTGAATAAGTCAAATGGGTGTCGGACCACTTTTCAAAGTCTGACAGTCCACACTACCTCACTCTACCACAGAGTAGTCACAACTGACAGGGGGTCCCTTTGCGGCCCCCAATACACCACACACCCCAACCAACAGAAGTCGGCATCCATATTTAAACAAAAGACAGCAAAAAAAAAACATGCAGAAAGGAGGGGTTTTCCTGATTATAAGAAGAGAAAGATCGCATTTTGTCAATTCACATGTCATCCGTCGTTCTTTTAAAAGGACGGGTGTGAGAAAGTGAGAAAGATACAGAGGTGCAGACTATTCCCGAGCAAGGGTGTTTTGTCCGTCATATGTGGCTGACGGGTGAAAGAAAGGAGGGGTTTTCCTGAGTGTAAGAAGAGAAAGACCCCATGTTGTCAATTCATGTGTCATCCGTCGTTCTGTTACAAGGACAGGTGTGAAAAAGCAAGAAAGAGACAGGGTGCTGAATGTTCCCTAGCAAGGGTGTTTTTTCCGTCATGTGTGGCTGACGGGGGAATTGTGTGACAGAGGTGGCGAACAGTTGGGGCCGTGAGTTCAATGAGGCTCCCTACAGATAAGATCAGAGGCTCCTCTACCTACATTATACACAGATTATGCACATTTTCTCCATCCCATGGCAAAATGAGTAGAATCACATGAAATAATGTTCTCTCTGCCCCATGGCAAAATGTGTAAAATTGCAGCACAATTTCTCTCCTCCGCCAAGAGGGGCCACTAAAATATTTTGTCCTCGAGGTGGGGACTGTGGGCCCATGTCAAAAGTAGTGCACTATGAAGGGAAAAGGATGCCATTTCGGGCGCATTCCATATAAATCCTTAAGTATGTATAATCTTTAATGTATTACAAAAAAAGTGGCTCATTGAAAGTGTAACCATTATTCCCTGGTCCTTGAGCTGAAAACGAACCCTAGAGCTGTTGTAGTCTGACATAGACAACTGTGTATTCTCAACAAAACAATTTCCCAACTAAAACAGTCAGGCCTGTACAACAGTGTTGTTGTAGTCACTCAGGAGAATGTGATAGACTACCCTGCAGTGGACTGCCTTTGGTCAGCATTATTTGTCCACTCCAGACTTTTTCCCAAAACAAAGGGCAATAATCCCAGCCTCGTCCTAACCACTGGTTTGGAGATAATTCATGTTCTTTCTTGACCTCTCTGACACAGACCCAACTTCACAAATGCCTAACTGGGAGTTGGGACTGTGTCCCAAATGGCAACTGGGAGTTGGAACTATAGAGCACTATAGAGATAATAGGGTGTCATTTGGGACACACCAAGGGACTGCAGCCTACAGTTGGAATTGTGAGATGATTGGCCAGTTGAACCGAGTACCAAAAGGAGTTTCCTCATCTGGCTAATTGAACCAAAACAAGCTCTCTTCCTTCGTTGTTTATTATATCTTTTTTTCTGTCTTTCTCACAATAAAACACTTTGTCTTATTTAAAAACAATATATGTGTTACTTTGTTAATTTGAATGTAAAGTGTGTTGATATGTTTAAATGCTCCTTAAGGGCTCTATTCAATCTGTATTGCTGAAGCATTACAGATAGGGAGCTAGACATTTAAAGGTGATTTCCTATTGAGCTGACATCTGCAGGATTKTCTGTGAATGTAGTCTCCACTAACATGGGAACCTTAACATCTCAATAATGCTGTAACACTGAATTTCTGCAATGCGGATTGAATAGAGCCCTAAATAAAGTTGCATTTGATTTGGTTTGATTTGTTCCAGTGCCCTTATGTTATAAAAAATAGTTCAAATGAAATTGGCAAAGGCTTAATTAGTAGTTAATTTGACGAGGTGCAAAGGCTTATATGCCATCCAAGAATGCAATATTTTCAGAATGGTCTAGGCCTATGTACTCTGTCATTCCAAGTGTTCATTTCTTAAACATAGATCAAGATAGCATCAGGAAAAAGGAACCATTTAAATTTCAACACAACTTGCAGATATAAGACTGAATATTGTTCTGTTAGTTAGCAATTTGAATGCTCCTGCTGGTCTCTGTGCAATGCAGTGGAGCTATATTACCACCTAGTGGCGTGTAGATGTTCAGTAAGGTCTACATGTGGTTGTTTTCCCTTGGTGTAGCACAGAGCTCTCCATCCCTCTTCCTGGAGATCTAGCGTCCTGTAGGTTTTCAGTCCAACCCTAACCTAACATATCTGATTCAGCTAGCTAAGGTCTTGGTGAGCAGCTAATTTGTAGAATCAGCTGTACTGAAAACCTGTAGGGTGGTAGATGGTAGGGAATCAGTGGTGTTACTTGGTACATTTAGCAGAAACTTTAATCCACAGTGATTTAAAGTTAACACATACTGTATTCCGTATTGGGTAACACTTTAATGAAGGGTACCAACATAAGGACTTCATAACACATTCATAATCCATACATAACAATTTAAAAAGCAGTACAAGTCTAACCACAATTATTTTCAGACCCATAACCCTCACGCTAGCTTTATAAGCACTATGATCCAACCATTCAAGCCATGACATTTATTATGAGGTCCCTCCTGGGGTTATACAATGAAGTGGTCCATGTCTACAAATCTGTTTAGCTTTTTAGCCCTAAGAAAGGGTTTTAGTATGAGGGAAGCTGATTACATTCTGCCTGATTTTCCCCATCAGACCTGGGATTTGAACTAGCAATCCCCTTCCATAAACCTGCATACTCATTGGGGACCCAGGACTGTCGTTGACAAACTCTGTTCTTACAGATTTTCTTACTGGTTCTGTTCTAGAGAGAGCTCAGAACTATCCCTCCTGGGCTCCCCATCAGTACCAAAAACTCACTCGCTCGAGGTAGAAGTCTCCTTTAACCACAGATCTAGGATCAGATTATCAAACCGCAAATCCTAACTTTAACCATCAGGAGGATTAAAGATAATATCTGACCCTGAACCAGCGCTCCGGCCTCTTCTAGCAGGTGGTGGTTATAGTGGCCCATGTATTTTTAGCCGTCCTCATGGGGGAACACAATGATATGCAAAGCCAGCATATCCGCCGCTGCTTCCATCCACTGTGAGCCTCATAGTCCCTTTGACCTTCTGAGAGACACTGGCTGGGGGAGGCAGGTGCAGGGGACTTGAAAGTGCTGGGGTCAAAGGGCGCAGGGAGTGTTGTGTTCAAAACACTGGGCACTGTTGTGAAAATGGAATGGAGAAGGGGCTGTAGAGCTTAAGGGGGATGTATGTGTGTGTTATCTGACTTCATGTGGATGTAGTTTACTGGAAGTACAGTTAATTTATTTCCTATGAATATGTAACTTCCCAAGGTTGATTACACCAAAAGTCTTAAAGCTGCAAGCCATTCAACAGTAACTTATGAATAACACAACAAAAATCAAATGTATAACGTGACACGGTGTAGGTACATGTAACATGGATAGACAAATAAAGGTGGGAGCTTATTAAGCATGTGCATTCACACAATAAGTATTGAATATAAGTTTCACTCCATACATAAAAACTAAATAGTGATACGTACATTTTTCACTTCTACTTTAAGAAATAAAAGCAACAAGGTTAAAATACAATTTTTCATAAAGGGTGAAATCAAGTAAGAGCACCATTGTAACAAAATGCAAGATTTCCTGTTCTAACAAGTCCGGATGACACGCTCTGCATTGAAATAGAATGCCAGATCTGTCATGCTCCTTCAATTTTCTTTGAATGAAGGGGTTTGTTTGGTACGTTCGGTGGCTTACCACATTGTTTCCTAAATGTTTGTGTGTAAACCAAAATGTAAAAGAATAAGGATTACATTTGCATTGATTCAGGATGTGGTAAACTCATATGAGCTTTGTCAATCCTTTTATTACAATTAGCTGCATGTAATCTTATAGAATTTACCTTTAACCAGACACAATCACATGCATAAACAGAATGTTAACAACTCTACAGTATTTAATTCCATGCCAGTGTCCTTATTGTGCTATGGATCACTCCTCATGGTTCAGAAAGTTGACAAGTCTTCCCGGTAGGGGTAAGGTGCTGATCTGCCTCAGTCTGTGGACCCCCACCCGTTGTCGGATCTTCAGCCTGCACAACTGCAAAAGGCTCCGTGGGGGCACTGTTGAAGAAAGGATTGGAATGCACAAGTATAGGTTCTCCATAAGATAATCTTTAGTTACAGTGTTATAAAAGCATATGGAAGAAGGAAAATCCTGTACTCACTATGAAATGTCTTAGGGCAACATTGTCCTGTCGCAAAGCCACCTGCGCTGTAAACTAAGTGAAATGATAATCTGCAACGCAATTTATGTTGTRACTTTGCTTGAACCATTTCTGTGAGAGGCAACTGTGAGGGGAAATGTCACCCTTAAATGTCCTTTTTGACACATTTGAAGGTTGTTGCAAACTTGTGTAAATATATCTAACCTGTTTAGACAGAGTTGGACCATGATGAAGAAGGTACTCACTCGATTTCTCCTTGATACAAGCCCAGGCCTCGTAGCTGTCCAGATGTTCAGTGAGTCTGGAGCACAGCTGCACATTACCGACGTAGTCTAGAAGTGCATCTATGATGGGTCCTGCCCAATGACGTATTGAGGGACTGGAGATAATGTCACAGAACTGACAGTAGAGTAGAAAAAGGAATCTGTCACACCCTGATCTATTTCACCTGTCTTTGTGCTTTTYTCTACCTCCCTCCAGGTGTCGCCCATCTTCCTCATTATCCCCAGTGTATTTATACCTGTGTTCTCTGTTTGTCTGTTACCAGTTTGTTTTGTTTCGTCAAGCCAACCAGCGTTTTTTTCCCATGCACCTTTCTGTCTATTGTTCCTGTTTTCTAGCTTTCCCATTTTTTGACCATTCTGCCTGCCCTGACCCTGAGCCTGCCTGTCGTTCTGTACCTTGTCACACCACCCTGGATTACTGACCTCTGCCTGTCCTTGACCTGTCGTTTGCCTGCCCCCCTGTTTTTGTAATAAACTTTTGTTACTTCGAAACTGTCTGCATCTGGGTCTTCTCCTGAGCCTTGACAGAATCAAGTAATGCTATACATAATGCATTTAGAAGCATAATGCCACAAGTTGCCGCAAATGTAACTGCAACTAAGTTATTTGAATTCTGTGGTAAAACTGCTCCCTAGTCTCTGGTTTTGGGGGGCCAGCGCAGTGGTTACCGTTACCATCAAATTTAAATAAACTTGATCTGTGGCCAACTTGATCTCACAACAAACACAGAATTCTAAGAGCCTGAGAATCGCTCTCGGATTCTCTGAATCCCAAATGACAGAAATGTACATGCAAGTTGAACAGGTTATGTGGTGCATGCTGGTGAGTGGTTGGGGTAAGGTTCTACTTTGGCATGCAAACAAGTGGTTAAGGTAAGGGTTAGAAAACAAAACAGTAAAAAACTAAATGTGCCTGGATTCAAACTATTGACATTCCCATGTCGACCACCCCCAACCAACCACCTAGCATGTAATTTCCTGTTCGATCTCTTGCCCAAACATATTTTCTCTCAAACCACAAAATAACCATATTTCTGCTAATCCCACCTACCTGCACACCGGGCTCCTCATGGCAGAGACCTAGGTCATCCTTGTATACATTCCTCATCGGTGGGTGTGGTTTGGTGCCATGCTCACACTTGAAACAGGATAGGGCATCACAGCCATTGTCCATGAGGTACTTGAGCAGAGATAGATACTTCATACAGAACATGACACTTGCCGGGAACGAGGTGGGGTGAGTTGGGATTTTAACATTGACGTCTGCCTTGTGCTCCACCAGTAAGCACACCATTTGGAC
The DNA here is from genome assembly GCF_002910315.2 of Salvelinus sp. IW2-2015. Classification (NCBI taxonomy): domain Eukaryota; kingdom Metazoa; phylum Chordata; class Actinopteri; order Salmoniformes; family Salmonidae; genus Salvelinus; species Salvelinus sp. IW2-2015. The sequence continues at coordinate 19,640,306 of NC_036868.1, read as the reverse complement.
ACAACCCTGCTTCACAGCCACCAGTAGGGGGTTGAAGATGTCCAGGTTGGGGTTTGCGCCGGCCTCAAGAAGCATGGCGGCAGCATCAACGTTGCTGTTGGTGACTGCGAAATAGAGTGCAGTGGTTCGTCGATCCTGGTATATGGAAGAGCGGTCGGTGGACAGCTTGGCATTGACGTCGAAGTCTGCCTCGATCAGAACCTCCAGGGTGTTGTCTTTGTTGTGTTCGGCGGCAAGATGGAGGGGACTGATGCCACTGCGTCGCACTCTGAACTTGCTGGTGACTTGGATCAGTCTGGACACGATCCTGAATAGGAAAAGCATAGGGAATAGTCGACAGGATAGGCGATTAGGGAAGAGGTTCAAAGAATCCTAGTGTGGTTAGGTGAAGATCTACAGCACATTCTGCTTTGTCTAACAATAACTTTTGGTTCACTACTTTAGGTACAGACCACATCTTCAACATAAATATGTTTGAGATATTTTAATGCAGGAAAAGGTTACAAGGTATGAATGTGCAATGGCGTCATGCAGGCTTCGAATGAGGTTAGATGATTTTTAGGTGGTTGTAGAATGAAAGCTTCTTAGTAGACGTCATGAGAGGTGCTGTCGCATGATTGGAGGATGACTCTGGATGACTGAACGAGCATGACAGTTTTGGATGGTTGAAGAAGCTTGATGGTTCAGCATGGTTGAAGGATCTTGATAGATCGGGATGGTGGAAGGATCTTGAAGGTTCAGGATTGTTGAAGGAGCTTGAAGGTTCAGGATTGTTGAAGGAGCTTGATGGTTCAGGATGGTCGATAGACATTGATGGTTTAGGATGGTTGAAGGAGCTTGGTGGTTCAGATTGTTGGTTACTTGGTCATTAAAGGATCGGGAGGGAGAGATGAAGACAGTGTTGGGGTGGGAGTCCTGGTGTTCTCTGCTTCTCGGCCCAGAGTTAATTCCCAAAGAGGAAGGGTCAGGACTCCCGAGACGTCCGAGAACGTGAACATGTCAGAGGGCTTGATGGTTTGAATGGATGGATGGTAGTTCTGATGCCCTGGGTGTCCAGAGGTCAGGGGTAGATGATATGGATGGTAAACGTCTGAGCTGAGATGGGAATCGAGGTGACGCAAAAAGAGGAAGTGCAGTCCTCTTACAGCATTTGGTGGTAAAGATTATGGCGTGACCTTGAGCTCGGATCTTGTAGTTCGAAGACTTACTGAGATGGTGGTGGAATGAATATCAGGCAGTGGAGGCGACAAGGAATGTCATCCCTCGTGAGGGTGGTGTCGTCGGGCAGTAGGGAACATGGTGGAGGTGGATGTATCAACAACACCACCACTCTTGGCAAGAAGGTGCAAAAGCGTCTCCACTTCCTAAGGCGGCTGAAGAAATTTGACATGCCACCACGGGTCCTCTCCAAATACTACCACTGCACCATTTAGATCTTCCAGACAGATTGCATCACGGCCTGGTACGGGAATTTCTCAGTCCCTGACCGCAAGGCCCTCCAGTGGGTGGTGAAGTCTGCCCAGTACATCACTGGGACCGTACTCCCACCCATCTAGGATATCTACTAGAAAAACGGTTCCTGAGGAAGGCCAACAGCATTGTCAAGGACCCCTCACACCCCAGTCACGAGCTGTTTACTCCCTCACCATTGGGCAGATGGTATCGGAGCATGACGTCTGATCCCAATAGACTCAGAGACAGTTTCTATCTACAAGCAATCAGACTGCTGAACACTTGAACTGGACTGACCACCTGCTCGGATTCTCCACACCTTAGCACACATGCACTCACACACACATTCATGCTACACCACCACACACACACACACACACACACACACACACACACACACACACACACATCACAACTGCTGCTACAAGACTCTTATTATGATTGCTAAATACTGTACAATTTAAACACTTGCCCCCCAATCCCACCTTCCCCAAAACACATGTAAATATTGGACTATAAATTGTGCCTTCCTGTATTACAGTATGTTTATTCTACTGAGCCATTTACTTTATGTTCCTATTCACTTTTTCTTATTATTTCTTATTATTGTTGCATTGTCGAGAAGGAACCTGAAGGTAAGCATTTTGTTGGATGGTGTATAACCATGTGTATCCCGTACATACTGTACAACTAATAACACTTGAAACTTGAAATATGATTGTCGGCCCAGTCAACAGGGGCAGCCATAGTCGACTAACCAGAGAGAGGGAGAAGTAGTTGAGTGGAAGATAAATGGGAAAAGGGAGAGAGCAAGATAGCAAGAGAGAGCAAAAACAATCATGGCAACATGGACGCCATGCCATTACATAAGGATGTTTAGTATTTAGTTGAAATGAGCATAATGCAACAATTTGATGCAAGCTGATGATATATGTGGCCTGCCCTCAAATGGACTGTGGTAAATGTGACCCTCAATACTTTTTAATTAAATTAATTGCATAATAAAAGTGCCAATAGCAGCACTTTTATCCACAATCGGTGGTGGAAAATGTACCCAATTGTCAAAAAAAGTATTTAGTTTTAAATATACTTAAGTATCAAAAGTCAATGTAATTGCTAAAATATACATATGTATCAAAAGTAAAAAATAATTTAAAATACCTTATATTAAGCAAACCTGACGGCACAATTATTATTGTATGTTTTACATTTACGGATAGCCAGGGGCACACTCCAACACTCAGACATAATTTTTAGTGAGTCTGCCAGATCAGAGGCAGTAGGGGTGACCTGGGATTATCTCTTGATAAGTACATGAATTGGACCATTTTACTGTCCTGCTAAGCTTTCAAAATGTAACTAGTACTTTTGGGTGTCAGAGAAAATGTAGGTGTAAAAAGTACATTATTATATTTAGGAAAGTAGTGGAGTAAAAGTTAAAGTTGTCAAAAGTATTAATAACAAAGTAAGTACAGATACCCCCAAAAACGACTTAAGTAGTAATTTTAATTATTGTTACTTTTTACTACTTTACACCACTGTCCACAATGACACAACATGAATGAAGGTAAAACGGGATTGAAGGGAGAATGCTTAGAACAATGAGATTTTTGCCTTAAACGGCACAATGTGACATCCAGAACATACAATGGTTCTTCTGCTGTCCCTGTGGGAAAACCCTTTTTGGTTCCAGGTAGAATCCTTTTTCTACATGGAACCCAAAAGGGTTCTACATGGAACCCAAATGTTTTTTCAAAGGGTTCTCTCACAGTGACAGTCGAATAACCTTTTTGGAACCCTTTTTCCTGAGAGTGTAGCCTAGCAGCTGTATGGTGATTGAGCTGTATGGTTTTTGATGCCAGCCCATAATATATAAAATAACTATGGAGTTAACACAGAGGAGAATGTGGAACAGGGACTGCTTTGAGATTAATTACTGTGCGCTTTCCCGAGATGAAAAAAAYCTCYMATCGTCACTCAATGCCTAGGTCTACCTCAACTGTACTCACATCCTACCATACCCTTGTCTGTACATTATGCCTTGAATCTATTCTTCCGCAACCAGAAATCTGCTCCTTTTACTCACTGTTCCAAACGCACTAGACGACCAGTTCTTATAGCCTTTAGCTCTACCCTTATCCTACTCTCAATCACCACCTTCCGGAGACACCTGAAACCCCACCTCTTTAAGGAATACCTAGGATAGGATAAAGTAATCCTCCTAACCCCCCCCCTCCCCCTTAAATGAGTTAGATGCACTATTGTAAAGTGGTTGTTCCACTGGATATCATAAGGTGAATGCACCAATTTGTAAGTCGCTCTGGATAAGAGCGTCTGCTAAATGACTWAAATGTAAATGTAAATGTCCTCCTCTGTTCCTCTGGTGATGTAGAGGTTAACCCAGGCCCTGAAGCCCCCAGCATCACTCCCATTCCCCAAGCGCTCTCATTTTTTGACTTCTGTAACCGTAAAACCCTTGGTTTCATGCATGTTAACATTAGAAGCCTCCTCCCTATGTTTGTTTTATTCACTGCTTTAGCTGTGTCTGAATCCTGGCTTAGGAAGGCCACCAAATATCCTGAAATTCTGAAATCCTAACTATAACATTTTCTGACAAGATAGAACTGCCAAAGGGGGCGGAGTTGCAATCTACTGCAGAGATAGTCTGCAGAGTTCTGTCATACTTTCCAGGTCTGTGCCCAAACAATTCGAGCTTATACTTTTTTTAAATCCACCTTTCCAGAAACAAGTCTCTCACCATTGTCGCTTGTTATAGACCCCCTTCAGCCCCCAGCTGTGCCCTGGACACCATATGTGAATTGATCGTTCCCCATTTATCTTCAGAGTTCGTTCTGTTAGGTGACCTAAACTGGGACATGCTTAACACCCCGGCCGTCCTACAATCTAAGATAGATGCCCTCAATCTCACACAAATTATCAAGGAACCTACCAGGTACAACCCTAAATCCGTAACCATGGGCACCCTCTTAGATATCATCCTGACCAACTTGCCCTCTAAATACACCTCTGCTGTCTTCAACCAGGATCTCAGCGATCACTGCCTCATTGCCTGCATGCGTAATGGGTCCGCGGTCAAACAACCACCCTTCATCACTGTCAAACGCTCCCTAAAACACTTCAGCGAGCAGGCCTTTCTAATCAACCTGGCCCGGGTATCCTGGAAGGATATTGACCTCATCCCGTCAGTAGAGGATGCCTGGTTGCTCTTCAAAAGTGCTTTCTTCACCATCTTAAATAAGCATGCCCCATTCAAAAAATGTAGAAATAAGAACAGATATAGCCCTTGGTTCACCCCAGACGTGACTGCCCTTGACCAGCACAAAAACATCCTGTGGCGTTCTGCATTAGCATCGAATAGCCCCCACGATATGCAACTTTTCAGGGAAGTCAGGAACCAATATACTCAGACAGTTAGGAAAGCTAAGGCTAGCTTTTTCAAACAGAAATTGTCCTCCTGTAGCACTAATTCCAAAAAGTTTTGGGACACTGTAAAGACCATGGAGAATAAGAGCACCTCCTCCCAGGCTAGGAAACACTGTCACCACCGATAAATCTATGATAATTGATCATTTCAATAAGCATTTTTCTAYGGCTGGCTATGCTTTCCACCTGGCTAACCCTACCCCGGCCAACAGCTCTGCACCCCTTGCAGCAACTTGCCCAAGTCCCCACCCTCCGCTTCTCCTTCACCCAATTCCAGACAGCTGATGTTCTGAAAGAACTGCAAAATCTGGATCCCTACAAATCAGTCAGGGTTCAATTCTCGGGCTGACTCTTTTCTCTGTACATATTAATGATGGCGCTCTTGCTGCTTGTGATTCTCTGATCCACCTCTACGCAGACGACACCATTCTGTATACATCTGGCCCTTCTTTGGACACTGTGCTAACAAACCTCCAAACGAGCTTCAACGCCATACAGCACGCCTTCTGTGGCCCCCAACTGCTTTTAAATGCTAGTTAAACTAAATGCATGCTCTTCAACAGATTTTTGCCCGCACCCTCCCGCCCGACTAGCATCACTACTCTGGACGGTTCTGACTTAGAATATGTGGACAACTACAAATACCTAGGTGTCTGGTTAGACTGCAAACTCTCCTTCCAGACTCACATTAAGTATCTCCAATCCAAAATTAAATCTAGAATCGGCATCCTATTTCGCAACAAAGCATCCTTCACTCATGTTGCCAAACATACCCTCGTAAAACTGACTATCCTACCGATCCTTGACTTCGGCGATGTCATTTACAAAATAGCCTCCAACACTCTACTCAGCAAACTGAATGTAGTCTATCACACTGTCATCTGTTTTGTCACCAAAGCCCCATATGCTACCCACCACTGCGACCTGTATTCTCTCGTTGGCTGGCCCTCGCTACATATCCATTGCCAATCCCACTGGCTCCAGGTCATCTATAAGTCTTTGCTAGGTAATGCCCCGCCTTATCTCAGCTCACTGGTCACCATAGCAACACCCACTTGCAGCATGCGCTCCAGCAGGTATATTTCACTGGTCATCCCCAAAGCCAACACTTCCTTTGGCCGCCTTTCCTTCCAGTTCTCTGCTGCCAATGACTGGAACGAATTGCAAAAATCACTGAAGCTGGAGTCTTATATCCCTCTCTAACTTTAAGCATCAGCTGTCAGATCAGTTTACCGATCACTGTACCTGTACACAGCCAATCTGTAAATAGCACACCCAACTACCTCATCCCCATATTATTACTTACCCTCTTGCTCTTTTGCACCCCAGTATCTCTACTTGCACATCATCATCTGCACATCTATCACTCCAGTGTTAATGCTAAATTCTAATTATTTCGCCTCTGTAGCCTATTTATTGCCTTACCTCCCTACTCTTCTACATTTGCACACACTGTACATAKATKTTTCTATTGTGTTATTGACTGTACGTTTGTTTATGTGTAACTCTGTGTTGTTTTTGTCGCACTGCTTTGCTTCATCTTGGCCAGGTCGTAGTTGTAAATGAACTTGTTCTCAACCTGGTTAAATAAAGGTGAAATAAAAATAAATATATAAAAATTAATTATAAATGAATTGCCGGGACTTGGATGCTGTTTTCAGAAAAGTTTCACGGGTCCACCGAGGAGTGAGGCTTGCATGATGCCAGGAGATGCTCTTTTGCGTTCGTTGAAGCAGGGCCGTGGAGGTGTCGGTCGGGAGATGTGCTCGGGAAAGCGCGGTCTTGAGAATGGGCCGCAGACACCCCGGGTTGAGGCATGTTGGAGCTGGCCGAAGAGTAAATGTCAGGAAGGCTGGTAGCTTGCTGGTCCGTGAAACGAGAGGATMAAGGGAGATAAAGAGCCTGAAGGTAGCAAACGAACCAAAATAAAACTCTAAAGCATGAATCCCAAGAGCCAGCTGATTTCAATCAGGAGGTTGTGAGACAAACAGAGTGAACGAGACTTGACTGGAGCAAKTTCGAAATGCAACGAAAGATTACGATAACAGAAACAGAAAAGGGTGAGTAAATACAAAGAAGAAGAGGTGAAGCGAGAGGGATATCTCAACCCAAAATCTGTCTTCTCCAGGTACGATACATTTTTTTTCTCCATTTAAACAAGTTTTTGTATGAATGTCCATGAGAGTGTCGAATTTAGTTAACATAAGATGTAATGGCTGATTTGCTACGTTTGGCTTACCCCCAAGCCATAAGACTGCTGAACAATTAATCAAATGGCCACCGTACTATTACATTTGTTTTGTACACTGCTGCTACTCGCTGTTTATTATTTATGCATAGTCACTTCACCCCTACCTACATGTACAAATAACCTCACGGTACTGCCTGTATATTGCTCGTTATTGTTATGTTATTGTGTTAYWTTTTACTTTATTTAGTAAATATTTTCTTAACTCTTCTTGAACTGCACTGTTAAGTAAGTAAGCACTTGTAAGTAAGCATTTCACRGTAAGGTCTACACTTGTTGTATTCAGCGCATGTGACAAATAAAGTTTGATTTGATTTGATCAAATAGAAGTTTCGTAATCATTAGGTTGTTACTATGTTAAGAAGTGCATTAGCTTACAAGTACGAGTATACTGATATAAGTAGGAAACGTGACATCGCGGCAACTTTGAGAAAAAACACTTTATATCAGAATTGTGCCTGGTCGTCACTAGTCATAAAGTCATAAACCTGACCTGATTCTACAATTTCTGTGATTTCTAAACCTAACCCTAACTACACTGCAAACCTTATGCCTAACCCTAACCTTAAATTAAAACCAAAAAGCACATTTTTGTTTTCATACATTTTTAGGATATAGTCCATTTTGACTTTGTGGCTGTGGTAACTAGTGGAAACCATTGTGCCTGTTGTTCCCACTTGATCTTGCCTCCTCCCGACTGCCTTCCATTTATAAAGACATTTATTTTCATTGTTAGAGCGGCCACTAGAGTATCTGGTCATATAATGGGTAAACTGTGGTATATATATACAGCCATTGATTGTCGAGAGGGGAGGAGATGTAAATGTTTCAAGGTGTGGTCTTTCCTCACAAACTTTAGTGACGTTACACATAACACCATAAAGTGAAAATGGAGATGAGAATAGATACCTTTACTCACACAAAATCTTTGAATGAAGATTTCATTGTCATCAAATCCATTCATATTGTCGTAAAAATGTAGTTATTGTATGAGAATGTATGTTATTTCTACCTACTCATCATATCCACGTTGGGCAGCGATATGAATGGGCAGAAGTCCAGCTTTGGTGGGTTTGTTGGCATCTGCTTTCTGAGACAGCAGGAGCTCCACGATCTCCCCATGTCCGTTCTTACAGGCTTCATAGAGCGGTGTGGCACCATCGTTCGCCTGCCTGTTAACGTCTGCACCTGTATCATCAAAGGGCCCACACAGACGTTTTACACGAGACAAATGTCACTAAGAACATTCTTTAGAGTTTAGGATGTACGACTTCAGTGGCATGCCATTTGGTTTAATTAGCACAATCACATTGTCTTGCGGGAGAAAAAACACTTAAAAAWATATAATAAATTCAACCTGGAATGTGATAGGAGTCACATATCTAATAAAGCTGATGACAAAAGCTTTTTATCTGCACTTAAGCAAATCAACACACTTCCACGCTCAAGCCAGCATACTGGTTACCGTTGGTGATGAGGAAGTTCAGGACTTCAGCATGTCCAGTCTGGGCTGCAGCGAACAGGGGAGTGATACCATACATGTTGACTGGACTGAGCTTGGCCCCCGCCCTCATCAGCAGCTCACATATCTCCATGTTGTTGCGGATCACAGCCTCGTGAAGGGCGGTCCAGCCCTGAATACAATGCTTGTTCACCCCGGCCCCAAAGCCCAAAAGCATTGCCACCATCTCAACATTCTCTCCCTCGCAAGCTTTGAACGGGACATATGGATGGATTGTTAGAGAGAGGGAGAGAAACAGTGAACACATGTTTTGTTGAATATAGCCCGATCATCCCATGGCTATAAATCTGAATGTTAAACAACTAAATGAGCTAGATTGATGCTGTCTTAATATGGACACTGTAAGATTAGGTTATGTGGCTTAATAACTTCGCATTACCCAAACTTGCAATCATTGTCTCAAAGAATGGCATGCGGGTGTCCTTTATGCATAGGTATGTACCTTTATATAGAGGGGTTTCCCTGTCCTTGTCAGCGAGGACGGGGTTAGCTCCTTTCTCCAGCAGGCACTGAACGCAGGACACATGTTCAGCCACCACAGCTAGGAAGAGAGGAGTCTGGTCCTTCATTGTGCGCCTGTTAATCACCTCAGGATGGGCTGGATTCAATGACAGGACAGGATTAGCAGTTGTGTGAGCAAGTGTGATCATATTGACAGTTTAAAATGTTGGGTGTTTAAGAATCACATGGCATTTAGACATTTAGACTATGCAGAATTGAGAAGATACTGTGAAATCAGACCGTGTCAAGTCAAAAACCTGGCATGGCACTTGATTAGCACAGTAAACCTTCATACATTATCGCTAGCCTATCCCTGGGTATTCAGCAAGAAGTGGTTTTGAAATTAATGCAGTAAGTATTGTGAGTTAAAAGGTCTCTTTCGACACTAGTGCTAATTTATTTACATTCCATGCCTGGTTGAAGGGGGCTAAAAACAGATGCAACAGGAATTCCAAAAATAGTTTTGATATTTTATAGGGTGTGATGGTATGGAGATTGGCACAATCCCAAAACTTTGTGGCTCACCTTCCAGTAAGATATCAAGGCATTCCTTCTTCCCATGGGTTGCAGCCTCGTGCAGAGGCAGCCACCCCAACTTATTCCTCTCCGTCAGGTTTCTCCCAGTCTTCACCATCTCCGTCAGAGCACCCACAGCACCACCCYTAATGGCTTTGACGACCGGGTCAACCAGCCTCAAAGAGAATAGAGAAAATTAAGTGCAGGTTCTCTACTTGAGTTGTATTCAATAACAAGTTATGCAAAGAATAGAACATAGACATTTGCAAACAGACAAACACTTTCACACTCATTGAAGAGCCAAGTACCTAATCTGGCTAATTTTGTTCAGTTCAGTTTTTTCAGTTCACAGACGATTGACCGTCAACATTGATTTGACAATTGTTACTCCCTTGCTGATGTGGGGCTGGGTATTCAAGAGGAGTTAAGTGCTATGGTAGCTATGAAACTTTCAGTTAACAGATCCATGGTTAGGTGATTACTCCTTTATGGTGTACTTAAAATACTGTAATATGGGAACATACTATAGTAAGGTTGAGGCATACTCACTCTTCAGGCTCAGCGGTGAAATACATAGACCCATCGTAGCGTCTCCATGCCACACAGCGCTTCCCCTCATTGCTGGTGAAGGTGTAGCTTCTGGTTGCGTCTGATGAAGGCATGTTCTGTAGATAGTCGACTTTCATTCTTTCCTACCGTAATGAAAACAAATGAAAACATCAGTATTAAAACTTCTTTCAGGGGTGATAGGCATTCGCAAAGTGAATGATCAATGACGGAAACCCAACAAATATCAAAGTATTAGCGCCGGCACCCCGTGAGTGGGTTAAGCATTGGTTCAGTCCATTAGTACTTCCAACAGTCAATGTCTAATTCAAACCTAGGATAACAGCAAATATTGTATGCTAACCACCTCAGAAGATAAACATGACCTATTCAACATGGTTAGTAGATTGATACCTTTGAAATATTACACCTTGAAGGACATGTACTTGCCAGTCAATTGGAGTGCCACCTTAGTTAGCATGATCCCAATGACTTACAACACAACCTCTAATAACCCCACAAAGACCCGGCTCGGACTCAAGTGCACTGCACAAAGTAAGCCTAGTTGAGTTAATTAGCAATTAAGCGAAACGCTGATTTTATCATTTTTGAATGGCTGCCAAGAGCCTAATCCTATGCACCTGGTAGATGGTCTCTAACACACATATATGCGTGCGTGCACACACACACACTTCCTCTCTCCCTCTCTTACACACACACACACACACACACATGCATCACAACCTTCAGTGAAGACACAGGAGATGCTTGACTCTCCAACCTTCTGGTGATAGAATTAGGGCCCAGGCAACAGGAAAACAAAAGAACAAGAACACCGCGACAAGACAGAAGGTCAACAACAACCTCCTCAAGTATCTTAAAGCAGCCTCATCATCAACTCGGTGGAATAATCAAGCCACAGGAGGCATGTATTGTAAAGATAGTAACACACAGGCATGTATTGTAAAGATAGTAACACACAGGCATGTATTGTAAAGATAGTAACACACAGGCATGTATTGTAAAGATAGTAACACACAGGCATGTATTGTAAAGGCACAGTAAAACATAATCCGTGTTACAATTCAGCAATGTATTTTGCCCATCTGGGTGCGTGTAATAATTCCTCATTTCAATATTGTACTAGACAACTATATGCTTACGCTTGACACGACTGATGCTGTGAGTGAAATAAAACCTTTGCTCAACGAAGGAGCATGGTTGTATTATCAACCATAAACTTCTACTGTGTGGTAAAAAAAATAGTGTGATTTACCATAAAATCTCCTTCAGGTAATGGTTTCTAAATAGTTTGAACTTTCATGGTTTCTCAAACTGTTTTACCTGATCACTTTAAGGAGAATGGGGGGAAAAGGTGCAGTGCAACAAATAACAAGAATCATACGAGGTATGACGAAAATATATAACACTCTAATTGAGGCATCATCATACACGTATTATATGATAGTTCAACCACACGTGCAATTATATTATTTATATGTTCAGTTATATGAATGCAATTATAGGAATTATATGATAGTTCGACCACATTTGCAATGAAATTGTTATCTCTACATTCACATTTAGCGCAGCATAATAAAGACTGCACCAAACAATCCAGAATGTGAAATGACATAGATATGTCTTGCACTCAACTCAAGTAAAACCAAACAACAGCAATGTCACATAAATCCACATCTATTGTGGGTTATCGTCTGTAAAATTCACTGGAGAGAATCACAGAGGTGCATTTAAAAACAATATATCAAAATGCATGTATATAAAATGTCTGCTTCCTAACTTACCGTTATGATTTGCTCTTACTTAGTTGAAATGAGCTGTGAGCTAGTAAAGACAGAGTCAGAGGATCCTAATAAATACTAAATTATGTGGCGTTCGGACAGAGTAGACCACTGTGCTGGAAGTGGAACAAGACTCCCATATCTTACAGTATATGTACTGGATGGATCACATGTGATGGATTATGCAGAAAAGGTGGGCTGTGTTTGTCTGTTCATCTGTCAATCAACAGTTGATTATTAGTTTCCTTTACCTTGACAGGTTTTGTAATTACATACAGTACTAAGTTTATAATGCTGAACAATGTAGTTCTCAATCATGGATACAGAATGGATTGCTTCTCAGATGTGTTTCAAGACTAGAACGTCTGCCTTTACCATATTAATTTTGATCTAATCTAATGATTGATCATAATCTAATTTGACAAACATTCCAAGATAAAAGGTAACCCACAAAGTAGATGATATTTTTTTTTTAATGTGGGCCATCATAACATGGACAGTACATTGCATGAGTAATGCACTTGATTGGGTTGTGTGGTATAGCCATGCTACAATCTAACAATATAACTACAGTAAAAAAAGGTGCTGTGAAATGTGTTGTTTTACAGGGTCAGCCATAGTAGTTTGGCGCTCTGTAAAGTTATTTGGCGCCCTCATGAGGAGTTTGTCTGAAGTGAAGTGCAAGCACGGCACGCACACACACACAATTCTAATMAAAAATKATTACTTATCCAGGAATGCTGGACACATAAAAGTGAAACACATAAACATTACATAAACATGTAATTATTGCACATCCCAATGAATACAATCGATTAGTCGTTTTTGGACCATTAAATTACTGGACAAATKGAATATTGCATGATTGATGATCGCTCATACCCATATTTAAGGAAAACCCATAGAAAAAGTTTATCTCCCCACCCCCCMAAAAAAATATTTGATTGTTTCCGTGATCAGAAATACATGGAAGTCACCTTCAAGCGAAATATACCCAATTATCAGAAAAAAWTCCACAGTGGTCATAAGAAAATACTGTAAATATTGCAATTGGAATCTATTTTGGTAAATCAACAACACTTATCAAATGACATCTACTGTTTTGCTCTCACCGTCTGATAYGAAAGATTAACTAATTTGCATAGGCTGAGAATGAATAGAACTGATTAACTTGACGAACTGATTGACGAACAATTACCCACTATGAACTGAGCAAAGACTCTATTATGAATGATTGAGGTATAGTGCTTGCTATTCAATTCGCCCTGAAGGGAGGGAGGGTCGGAAAACGGTACTGATCATGAACAATCTCACCCCATTGTCCAGGGGCGAAAAAATCTGATATCAACTTGGAGGGGACAATTACATGAATTTTCTCAGGAGCAATTCTGAGGGGGACACCAAAGTAGTGCTGTAACACATAGACTATGTTGTAATATGTTAACTATTGAGGGACCATAACTCACTACTACTGGATAATTTTAGGTACAGTAGTTAACTGAAGGGTTGTCCCAACTTGTTTTAAATCATTAATATACTACTAATAATAATAGTTATCGCAATGTTCCTTATCAGTGCAGTGTTCCTCTCTCTTGAAACGTCAACACTCTTGTTTGAAGAGTTTGCGGTTCTATAAAATTGTGGGTGTGCTGATATGGTTTTGTGTCATCATGAGGTAACTGGACGATGCTGTGACCACTGTCCCCTATATGGTGCTGCTGGCAACAAGGGTGACACCTGGTCCTGCCGTGGCTGTGACACTGTCCTCTGAAGTCTCTCTCCTTGGCTCTTTCCCTTTCACACCCTCGATGACTCACAGTCTGTCTCTAGAAAAGAAATAAGGTGTTGTGCTGTACTCTCCTAACTACCGTACCAAACTACACAATTAATCACAAGCAGAATACCATTGCTTAAACAAATCTTTGGTTCAGTCCCAGTTTAAATTGAGAGTGGGGGTATTCATGGCATTTCCAATATGTCCTATTTTACAAGTCAAAAAATTGAGAACCTTCATAATGTTGCAAAACAAAGACTCAACAAACTAACCTGAGACTCCCTGTCTCTGCCAGTCTGTCCCTGCATATCTCCGCCCAGCTGCTGGCTGTCTGTGTGCCATCTGTTGCCTGCTCTGGCCTAATGAATCATTGTGAAACATTTCCATTGCATTTACTCTTTTTTATGAACATTTTATCAACTGGTCTTTGAGATATTAGGCTACTAGAGTTTCTTACTTTGCGTTTTGGTGTACTGAAAAATACTCTGATGTCCGTCTTTTTTACTTTTTTTCTGACATTTTTCTACCTGCTGCTGGCTGACGGTCTAGCTGCACACACCACATTATATACAACCACATGCTGCAACTTTTCTGAAATTTTTACATAGTTTGTTTCATATTGGCAGGCTTCCAACAATAGCTGAATTTGCAAAGCTAAGCGAGCACCAATTCCTTGCTGTGGTCTTTGCCATATAATCTTTGGCTACCTGGTTAAGGTGAAAAGAAATAAAAGTTCACTAGCGACAATTTAGCTTTTGCAACGAGACCCATTAATATTATTTAAGCACAATGGTATAAAGAGAGTGTGTTCTGTTCAGTTTGGATCAGTTTATCGCGTAACCGTTATCAAGGACTTTGAAGCACTACAGCCTTGCATGCTAATCTTGGAAGTAAACTAGACGATAGCAAATATTCCTTTTGAACAGACGCCAACATAAATGAATAGGTACGTAGCCTAGCTTGATAGTTAATGTTTGCGTGTAGCTCTGCAATTTCCAGCTAGTGTGGTGAACCTGCAACATTAAAAAAATATATACACTTGCTAAAGCGCGAGTTGACTGGATAACGCTCGACGTCAGTTACGTTAACATGAGTGCCTTTCTGACAGTAGATACGAGCCCCTATTACCTTGCGCCACTAGAAGAATGCGTGGATCACAACCATTGTGACGGCAAAGGCGGCGGGGGGGTGCATAATCTTGTGAAACTTAAAAACGCGCTATTTAAGTGTCTATTAATCAGCGCAAGTGCTTTCATTGCTTATTATTAATATTTGAATTACTATGTTTATGTTTACAGTGATATATGTGGGGGGACAACATCATATTGTTCCCCAGGACTGGGGGGGTCGTGTCCCCCCGTCCCCTGGGATTTCGCCTATGCCGAAGTCATGCTGAAGTAGACACCGCCAGCTGAACCAGTGGAGCCCATAGCTTGCATGAAGACAGCATCACTGTCCTTCAGGAGCAGGTCAGGTACTGCAAAATAAAGGAAACACCAGCATAAAGTGTCCTAATAAGGCGCCACCACTCAGAACAGCTTCAATGCACCTTGGCATAGATTCTACAAGTGTCTGGAACTCTATTGAGGAGATGTGACACCATTCTTCACGAGAAATTCCAAATTTGGTGTTTTTGTGATGTGATGAAATGCCGTCTCAGGCGCGCTCAAGAATCTCCCATAAATGTTCAATTGGGTTGACTGGTGACTCAGATGCCATGGCATATAGTTTACATCATTTTCATTTTCATGCTCATCAAACATTCAGTGACCACTCGTGCATTGTGATAGGGCATTGCCTTCCTATGGACGAGCAAAATAATGGCTTGCCCAGCATTTTCTATACATAACCATGATGGGATGTTAATTGCTTAATTAACTCAGACCACACCTGTGTGGAAAAACCTGCTTTCATATTACTTTGGATATCTCGTTCTCGATTGTCCCATTATTTTGCAGTTACTGTACCACGTGCACTTCCTTTCCTGTAACTGCTCCACCAGGACCTGCTGTTAGAGCTGCCACTGCCACACTTCGCTCTTGCATTCCTGTATGGCCTGTACATCCAGTAGCCCTGTAAGGCCTTAGCCTGTTAGCATGTAGTCTCACTGTAGCACTGCTATAGCGCCCCCTGGAGGTCCTTTGTTGGGCTTCATAGTGCTCCTGTAGGGCCCCCTGTAACCTCTGCCTCTCCTGAGCCAGCCCACACTCTCGTAGCAACCACTGGCTGAGAGGTGAGTTCCACAAGTGGGTCTGGTCGAGGGCGGGTCTGAGTTGAGTCACACCCGCAGAGTTGAAGAGGATCAGGAGGTCCAAGCTCTGGTGCACTTTGTAGGCGCTTACGTCTTTAGACATGAAAGATCAACTAATGTGTATGAACTACCCACTGGGCACAGACTTCAGTTCAACGTTTAGTTTTATTTACATTGGTTGAGTTGTCAACTAACGTGAATTCAAGGTGAAATCAACAAAACATTTCACCATGTCATTGGATGTAGGTTTAAAAGGTGGGTGAAAAAAATGACAAAATCCCTTACGTCATAATTTCATTTTGTGTTGAAATGATGTGGAGGACGATGTGTGATTCAAAAGTTTTTGCTCAGTGGGTAATGTGCATAGAGTGAGAATGAATGGAACTGATAATCATTTGGTGTGTGTTTTTTTGCATATCCAACTCCCTCTTATACACCTTGGAGATGGGGTCACAGCCAATGTCAACCATTATCAACAGTGCCTGGAGCAATTAGACTAAGTGCCTTGCTCAAGAGCAGATGACAGATTGTTTATACCGTGTCGGCCCGGGGATTTGACTAGCGACCTTTCAGTTACTGGCCCAACGCTCTAACCGTACCAGGCCTGATTGATCTGACATGAACTGATTAACAAACAATCACCTACTATGAACTGAGCATAGACTCTATGAAGATTGAGGTAGTATGCTTGTGCTATTGTTTGGAGAATTTCCCTCGAGGTTTCGACACAGAAGTGTTGTTAGCAGACCTCCTGGCGTTTCTACATTGGCTGGTTACCTGCATTAAAAAGCAGCGAGTTCAAAACAGAGGCAAGCAACTCCGGGGAGGAGAGAAACCTGACCGTTCTCCAGCCAGAGATAGAAAGCTCTTTCACGCCAAGAACAGGAGAGCTCCGTCGCGACAACCGTAAGAGCTTCACTCCGAATCTTTGAAAGCAATACTACCGTGACTAAAAGCTTCCAGACAACGCTCTATAGCCGTACTATTAAGGGACGATCTTCCAGATTACCGTGATTTTGGAGTGAGTTACTATTATTTCATCCAGAAAATGGCACTCATTCCTGTGGTCTTGCCCGTCCTCCTGGTGTTGTTGCAGCAGTGTGGTTTCCCTCACTCGTCTTCCAGGAGAGAGGCGGGGTCATCGCATCCGAGAGCAATGACTGCTAAGGCTGTGGAATTTGGAAACTTCGGCCCAGCGGCGAGGAATGCGTCGGCTTCTAGGCAGGGATTTATGGATCAAAGCTATTTTGTAAATGCTTTAGCTTTACTTTGTTGTTTCTTTCTTTGGTGTTGCTTGTAGACTAGCGAGTGGGGTTGCTCGTAGAAAACTGGCCAGGGCATACAGTAAGTCCTGGTTCTCGCTGTTGTTGTTTCTTTGCCATCATAGAGCACATGTGTATAACTTGATTATTTATTGCATGATTATAAAGCTTTTGTTGACTGCATACAAATTGAATGTGAAGCATTTTCAATTTACTGTAAACTCTATACCAAAGGCTGATATATATGTTTTCTGTGGAGTTTAAAACTATATTGAAATTTGAGAATGTTTGTAGTGATTTTTTAATTTTGTGGGCTGGAAAATAGGACTTGGGTACCAGTTTGTGTCTAGTTGCCATATTTCCTATATCAGCCTGTATGGTCTATTTAAATGTGTTGCTAAATACATTTTTGGACTTATACATTAATGATATGTACCCATTGATTCTTAATGAATATAACTTATAAATGACTCATGAGCTTAGTTCAACTGTCGTACCACATCAGAACCCAAAATATGTGTCACGCCCTGATCTGTTTCACCTGTCCTTCTGCTTGTCTCCACCCCCCTCCAGGTGTCGCCCTTCTTCCCCATTATCCCCTKTGTATTTATACYTGTGTTCTCTGTCTGTCTGGTGCCAGTTTGTCTTGTATGTTTTTCAAGTCAACCAGCGTGTTTTCCGTATTCCTGCTTCTATTCAGTTTTTGCTATTCCTCCCGGTCTTGACCCTTGCCAGTCCTGTCTCTGAGCCCGCCTGCCTGACCACTCTGCCTGCCCCCGACCCTGAGCCTGCACGCCGACTTGTACCTCTGCYTCCCTCTGGGTTACCGACCTCTGCCTGCCTTGACCTGTCTTCTGCTTGCCTCTGTTGGAACATTAAACATTGTTACTTCGACAGTCTGCATCTGGGTCTTACCTTGATTCGTGATAACATGAGCTTGTTTTACACCAATATTTGTAAACAAAGACGGYTAAGTAGCTAACTTGATTCTTCTTATATGTACTACCAAAGTAAAAWAGCATTGAATTGGTGTAAACATGGGCAAGAGTTTTCTTCCACCATATTTTGTTTGCACCAGTCTCACCTCTATTCCTTTAAAAGCCACATTGAGATTTACTTTATAATTTAAACCTAACCATAGCACAGTGTTAATTTTGGCACTTTTTTAGATTTAGTCTAGTATTAGTCATTTTTACTAAAAYATCATTAAGTCTAACATGCTGACCAAACCGGACGTGTGCGTGCATCCGCACGTTGATTTTGTTCACCCACACCAGAAGTGATCAGGACACGCAGGTTGAAATATCAAAACAAACTCTGAACCAATTAGATTAATTTGGGGACGGGTCAAAAAGCATGAAACATTTATGGAAATTTAGYGAGCTAGCTTGCTGTTGCTAGCTAATTTGTCCTGGTATATAAACATTGGGTTGTTATTTTACCTGAAATGCACAAGGTCCTCTACTCTGACATTTAATCCACAGATAAAACGGTAAACTGAATTAGTTTCTCATCATCTCTCCTCCTTCCTTTGGGCTTCTTTTTCTTCTTGGGACTTTATATGGCGGTTGGCACCCAACTTTACAGTATTACTACAACCAAMMGGAGTGTGGACCTAAGTTAATCTTTCAATCACCCACGTGGGTATATGCTTCTAAAMACCAATGAGGAGATGGGAGAGGCCAGACTTGCAGCGTGTTGAGTGTCACAAATAGAACCAATTTCTATTTTAGCTCCTGGCCACGCAGACGCTCGCTAGCAGTGTGGGTGTAATGATTGAATAACATGTATGTGTACATTTATTTTGCAACGCTCGCGCACGCGACACGAGCGGTGTGGTTAGCATGTTAGTCAAATTTTTGTCATTTGATTAATGATTTAGTCTAGCTTTGTCAAAATTATGAATATAATACATTTGGGAGTAGATATATTTCCTTCCTTGGATAAAGCCATTTCTAGAAACTTTAATAACAGAACGCTCAAATCAATTCAATCTGACTTCAGTAGATGAAAGAATATACCAGTTGCTTTAACCAGCAGAATATCTATTGTCAATACTAATATATTGCCACGGCTGAATTTTTGTAGTTCAATGCTTTCCATGGCTCCCAATTCTGGCTATTGGGCTAAAATTCATAGTGCGGTTTAAAAATGTATATGGCAAAGTAAATGTTTCCTGATAAAATTTACAAACTCACATAGAGAAAGACGTAGAAGGACTATYCGCACCAAACTTTAAATTGTATTTCCAGACATTTCCAGCATTTCACTAGCATTTCTCCCCATCCAAAATTGGTTTAGACATGATTATTCTGCCCCCTGGCTGAGTAAAGAGAGAATGATGCCTCCTAGAGGTGGTCTTCAGTCTGTCATGTTGGCATGAAGAGATTCGGGAGACAGGCGCAGGAATGCGTAATAGGGWTTTTTWTTCAGCCCAAATTACGGCGTACCGTGTAAAGACACGGGGACGAAGACCAAASAAACACGTACACAAAACACAGGGTTGAAACCCAAACTAAAGAACGACGAATTCCTCGAATAAATACACACACGCRCAATGATTACCGCATGGGACGAGACCCGTAATCATCTGCGCAATCCACAAGGGCACGAAAGCCCAAAACACACAGCACAGGTATTCACACGCACCAACAGACATTGTAACAATAACCGACAAGACCATGGAAACCAAAGGGCACATACTGTATATWCAAATACTAATCAGTGGGAATAAGGGACAGGTGTGCGTGATGAAAGTTCCGGAGGGGTCCGTGACACAGTCATATATCCCTTAAATAATGTAAACTACTCTTTGGTCCTATTATTGCTCACACAATTTCTATTTCTAAAATATGACCTTGGCATCCTATAATCCGAACCATAAATGTATACATTTTAAGTTTGTTCACAGACTGTGTGTTCCATATGTGTTATTTCATAGTTTTGATGTCTTCACTATTATTCTAAAATGTAGAAAATAGTCCAAATAAAGAAAAACCCTTGAATGAGTAGGTGTGTTCAAACTTTTGACTGGTACTGTACGTAAATGAGATGTTTCGGTATTTAATTTTCAATAAATTAGGAAACATTTCTAAAAACATATTTTCACTTTGGCATTATGGGGTATTGTGTGTAGATGGGTTAGAAAAAATATATTTAATACATTTTTRATTCAGGCTGTAACAAAACAAAATGTGGAATAAGTCAAGGGGTATAAATACTTTCTGAAGGCACTGTACCGGTGGAGGCTCCTTAGGGGAAGAAGGGGAGAACCATCCTCCTCAATGAATTTCAGAAAAATGTAAATAGTGAAACATTAAAAAAGTAATMATTTTTTAGATTAAACAATACTAAATATATTCACGTCACCAAATTATTTATTAAAACACACTGTTTTGCAATGAAGGTTTACAGTMGCCTTAACAGCACTCTGTAGGGTAGCACCATTGTGTAGCCAGAGGACAGCAAGTTTCYGTCCTGCTCTAGGYACAGGATGGAAATACAGTACAAAACCTAGGAGGCTCGGGGTTCTCATCCCCTTCCATAGACTTAAACAGTAATTATGATAACTTCCGGAGGACGTCCTCCAACCTATCAGAGCTCTTGCAGCATGAACGGAAATCTACAGCTAGCTAGCACTGCAGTGCATAACATGTGGTGAGTAGTTGACTCAAAGGAAAGAAAAACAATAGTTTAACAGTTTTGAACAAATTAGTTTCTTAAAAAATTAAAGAGAAGTTACAGAGAGAGAGAGAGAGAGAGAGCTAGCTATATTTAGTATTTTTTTCACTTTCACTTACTTAGCTAGCGAATGCAGCTACTGTAGCTAGTTTAGCCTACTCAAATACCTGGTTCCAACAGAGAGGGATGCTATGTTAGCTAGCTGGAAGTCAAGGTAAGATTTTGGTTTTATTAATTTATTGTCACTGGGCCCGCCAGTGTAACTGCTAAACTCCTTGCTGACTGTACACTGTACTTACTGCATGATTGTAGCGGGTTTACTAACGTGTTAGTTCTAGTAGCTATGTTGACTATGACATTCTAATAGGGTGACAACGATTGAGTCTGTGTGTATTTTTATTTTATTTATTTAACCTTATTAACTAGGCAAGTCAGTTTTAACCTTTTCTCAATCTAGGGGTGCTGTTTCCACTTTGGAAATATCGTCTCCAAATTAAACTGCCTCATACTCATTCTTGCTCGTACAATATGCATATTTTATTACTATTGGATAGAAAACAATCTCTAGTTTCTAAACCGTTTGAATTATGTCTGTGGGTGAACCAGAACTCTTTCTGCAGCGAAATCCATGACAGGAACTGCGAAGGTCTGAAAACGAGGCTCTGTTCTCAGATCAGTTTAAAGCTCTGTATGTATTCCTATGGGTCGACATGAACTGCACCCGCCTTCCCTGGATGTCAGTAACCAATGAGAGGGAATGGAGTGTCTACGTAGTTCTCAGAGCTTATAAAAGGCCAAGGAACGAAGTGAGCTCTCTTTTCGTCGTTCGTCATTGCGCAAAGCAAGACCTCAAGATGGCATTTTGAAACGCTCAGTTATCGGCCTTAGCTATATCCGTCTGTAATTTAATTCGAATATAGTGTTAGAAACATCATAACGAAGTTATTTAAACCGAGTTATATCAGTTTATGCGATATATTGCTATTTTCGGAATTTCCTTAGTATTGCGTTTTGGGGATTTGGGCATGTGTGGCCACATAGCTATTGTTAGCTGCTAATTCCGAAGTTGAAGACGACTTTTACAACCAAGCAACGATTCTTTTGGACAAAGGACACCTTGCCCAAGATTATGATGGAAGCTCGTCCAAAAGTAAGAGCTTATTATGATGTTACCGTATTTATGTGGAAAAATGTAAACGCATTTGTCCGCCATTTTGCGGCACTAGTCTGGCTGTAACGCACACTGTAGTTCTAGTAACGTTAATTTTAAAAAACTAACTCAGCGGTTTGCATTAATAACTAATGCATCTTTCATTTGCTGTCCAACCTGTATTTTTTAGTCAATCTAATCGATAAATATCGTAAACTTAGGTGCCTTTCCAAGATGCGCCGGCCAGAATGCATGACCTTTACCACTGATCACATTGTATAGCCACGATTTGTGCTGCTAAATATGCACATTTTCGAACAAACCTATTGCATTGTGTAATATGATGTTACAGGACTGTCATCTATGAAGTATATCAAGGTTAGTCAAAAATGATATATCTTTTGCTGTATTGTTACGATCGCTTACCTGTGCTGCTGGTAAATTGCTTGTGTTTCTGGCTATTGTGCTAAGCTAATATAATGCTATATTGTGTTTTCGCTGTTAAAACACTTAAAAAATCTGACATATATGGCTGGATTCACAAGATGTGGCTTTCATTTGCTGTACGCTGTGTATTTTTCAGAATGTTTTAAGATGAGTAATTAGGTATTGACGTTGGTTCTGTAATTATTCTGGCCGCTTCGCGCACTATTTCAGATTGCAGCTGCAATGTAGAACTGTGATTTATACCTGAAATTGCACAGTTCTCAAAAAAAAACATATGCTATACATAAATATGTTATCAGACTGTCATCTTATGAAGTTGTTTCTTGGTTAGTGGCTATTATATCTTTATTTGGTCGAATTAGTTGATGGCTACTGATGGAGTAAAAAACTGTGGAGTTAAAAAGTGGTGTCTTTTGCTAACGTGGTTAGCTAATAGATTTACAATATGTGTCTTCCCTGTAAAACATTTTTAAAATAGAAGAAATGATGGCTGATTCACAAGATGTGTATCTTTCATCTGGTGTCTTGGATTGTGATTTAATGATATTTAGTAGATGCTAGTATTTACTTGTGACGCTATGCTAGGCTATGCTAGTCAGCTTTTTTACTGTGGGGTGCTCCCGGAATCCGGGTTTTGGAGGAATTAGAGGTTAAGAAAATTCTTATTTACAATGATGGCCTACCAAAAGGCCTCCTGTGGGTGTAATGGGTCCTATGTGTAGCTGGTGTAGAGAGTCAGGCGCAGGACAGCAGATATGAGTAATCAACGTACTTTTACTCAAAATGTCAAATATACAACTACACGCACACCAAAAGTAACAACTACACKCACACCRTGACAGACCGAAAATACAATAAACAATTACTCACAAAAAAAMCATGGGGGAACAGAGGGTTAAATAATGAACAAGTAATTGTGGGAAACAAGTAAGTAATTGTTGAAATCAGGTGTGTAAAACAAAGACAAAACAAATGGAAAATGAAAAGTGGATCGGCGGTGGCTAGAAGACCGGTGACGTCGACCGCCGAACGCCACCCGAATAAGGAGAGGGACCGACTTCGGCGGAAGTCTTGACAGTGGGGACAGGGGCTGGGATAAAAAAATAATATAGGACAGAACACACATCATGACAAGAGAGACACCACAACACTACAGAGAGACCTAAGACAACAACATAGCATGGCAGCAACACAACATGACAACAACATGGTAGCAACACAACATGGCAGCAGCACAACATGGTACAAACATTATTGGGCACAGATATCAGCACAAAGGGCAAGAAGGTATAGACAACAATACATCCCGCGAAGCAGACACAACTGTCAGTAAGAGTGTCATGATTGAATCTTTGAATGTGTAGCGGTTAGCGGTTATGATATGAAGGTTTGGCTTGGAATGTTTTTTTTGCCTGGTCACAGACAGCTGAGGTGTGTTGTGCACTGAAGTCCACAAACAAAGGGAAAAGGTGAGAGGARGAGACCACGTAGATGCGCTAAGAAATTATACAACAATCAAAGGGATCTTTGTTGTATGTATGTGGCTGCTTTGAAAGTGAGCTGTGTTTGCGAGTGATCAGGGGTGTATTCATTCCATCGATTCTGTTGAAAAACGTTTCTTAAGTGGAAGCAAAGGGACTGAAATGGGGATAAACATACCTGAACACTGTCCAGTGTCTGTGTTATTTTGCCCATCTTAATCTTTTCTTTTTATTGGCCAGTCTGAGATATGGCTTTTTCTTTGCAACTCTGTCTAGAAGGCCAGCATCCCGGAGTCGCCTCTTCACTGTTGACGTTGAGACTGGTGTTTTGCAGGTAATATTTAATAAAGCTGCCAGTTGAGGACTTATGAGACGTCTGTTTCTCAAACTAGACACTCTAATGTACTTGTCCTCTGGCTCAGTTGTCCACCGGGGCCTCCCACTCCTCTTTCTATTCTGGTTAGWGCCAGTTTGCGCTGTTCTGTGAAGGGGGTAGTACACAGCGTTGTACGAGATCTTCTGTTTCTAGGAAATTTCTCGCATGGAATAGCCTTCATTTCTCAGAACAAGAATGGACTGACGAGTTTCAGAAGAAAGGTCTTTGTTTCTGGCCATTTTGAGCCTGTAACCGAACCCACAAATGCTGATGCTCCAGATACTCAACTAGTCTAAAGAAGGCCATTTTTATTGCTTCTTTAATCACTACAACAGTTTTTAGTTGTGCTAACATAATTGTAAAAGGCTTTTCTAATGATCAATTAGCCTTTTAAAATGATAAACTTGGATTAGCTAACACAACGTGCCATTGGAACACAGGAGTGATGGTTGCTGATGTAGATATTCCATAACAAATCAGCCGTTTCCAGCTACAATAGTCATTTACAACATTAACAATATTTCTGATCAATTTTATGTTATTTTAATGGACAAAAAATKTGATTTTCTTTCTAATACAAGGACATTTCTAAGTGACCCCAAACTTTTGAACGGTAGTGTATATTACAAAAGTATTATTGAAAAAAGCTGCCTGAACTTTTGTCACGAAACTTTGAACAGTGATAGGTCACTCCAAGGACACTCCGATTGACCACATGGTGGCTTAAATATGTCTATAGCGTGCTTGGCCCTTGGAATTGCTGGTTGCAGCAAAACAATTTGATAACAGATATTGAGATTTGGATCCAAATATATAAACACTATTTCACTCTGATTACATATCTGCCTGTGAAATAAATACATTTCCCCACACGCCATGAAGTTTGTTGTCTTTGCTTTTCTCCTGTAATGCATCTCCCTATCAAGCAGTGGAGTTGGTTCTCTGACATCGCGTCCATTGTGAGCTATCAAGTTTTTCTCTCTCATTAATCCACACAGCATACGTTTGAATAATTGTCACTGATTGGTCCAAGGTGAGGCTCTGCATCATTTGTGGGGGAAGACATGTTTACTATTGCCTTGTTTTAGTTTGGTGTCATTGAGTTATGGATAATTGATTAAACGAAATACACACATCTGTTAGATTTTATGGTTTATGGCCAGATGTGTTGTTAAAACTCCCTTTGTGAAAGGAGATCCTCTCTCTCCGRCATGTACTGAAAGGAGCCATTGCTCCTGTGATATGCCAGCATGTGCTTTCCGTTGCCTGTGACAAAATGAGTCACCACAGCATTGTCACATTTCTTCCTTTCATCACATTTCCTACTCAGTTGACTATTGGATTTCTTAATCAATTTTCATTACTGACATGCGTACTATGGAAAGCTCTGTATCAGTCACTAAAGTAAAATATCTSTCCACTATCACAATCCTAGTTCAGATCTCCTCTCTAGTGTTCCTCTGAAATCTTTTCTAAGGGGTAGGCTTGAGACATGCATAGTAAGTTCCCAGCAAACAGGGGCCATCCTAAGGACTTTAGGCAACGTTCCCATTAGGTCCCTTTTAGGGTTTTGGTGAGACATTATCACACTGATGTTCTGAGAATGTTCTAGGAACATTAAAACATGAGGTTAACCTTGGGACCATAAGAGGACGTTCAATACAGGTCCCGGTTTGGTTGCTGTGTAATGTTATAATAAGGTATTTTGATGTCCATTAGGGAACATTAGGAATAGGTTCCTAATTGGTTCTGATAGGAAGTTATCCATGGGACATTCAATGACCACAAGGGGACGTTTCATGACGGTCCCAAGGAAACGTCCCCTGGGGGACCTTCGTGTAGTTCCCTGTAAGTTACCAGGACATCACTGAGGACCATGTCAATACTTTTTTTAGGATGTTCAGGACTTTTTATTTTACTAGTCATTAGGACGTTGCATGATGGTCCCAAGGGAATGTACTCTGGGGGGACCTTTTTGTAGTTCCCTGAAAGTTACTAGGACGTCGTTGAGGACATTTGTTTTATAAGTAAAGTCATCAAATGGGATGGGTGTTTTCAAGGTAAGTAGGATGCTGCTTAGCTAAAATAGTGCAAAACTTTAATCAATGACAATATGATTACATTTGACATTTTCACTTTTATAGTACAGACTTCGATATGATTCCACCTGAAATTTKAATTCACAACCTCTGGAATGGAGTGTACTGATCTTTCTACATACAAAGTGTATAGCATTCTTCRTAAGTCCCCTACACATTAATTACCTATAACACATCTCTGYACTTAGCAAAAGAGTGCACTGCTATTTCAGTTATCAGTTAAAATCTCTTAAGGATACGCCCCCTTTTTTCAATATTCGCTTAAAATCACATASCCAAATCTAGCTGCCTGTAGCTCAGGCCCTGAAGCAAGGATATGCATATTCTTTGTACCATTTGAAAGGAAACACTTTGAAGTTTGTGGAAATGTGAAAGGAATGTAGAAGAGTATAACACAACAGTTCTGGTGAAAGATAATACAACAAAAAAAAGCTTCTTTTTTTTTTTGTATTATCATCTTTGTTTTGCAAGAGAAAGAACATAATGTATTATTCCAGCACAGGTCCAATTTAGATKTTGGCCACTAGATGGCAGCAATGTATGTGCAAAGTTTTGGACTGATCCAATGAACCATTGCATTKCTGTTCAAAATGTTGTATCAAGACTGCCCAAATGTGCCTAATTTGTTTATTAATAACCTTTCATGTACAAAAGTGTGCACTCTCCTCAAACAATAGCATAGTATTATTTCACTGTAATAGCTACTGTAAATTGGACAGTGTAGTTAGATGAACAAGAATTTAAGCTTTCTGCCAATATCAGATATGTCTATGTCCTGGGAAATGTTCTTGTTACTTACAAACTCATGCTAWTTGCATTAGCCTACGTTAGCTCAACCGTCCCATGGAAGGGACACCGATCCCAAAGAAGTTTTAATCTGACTAATCTCTCATCAGTGATTTGATTGACTTGTTTCAGCAATTTGAGGCTTTGCAATATACTGTATAGTTAGCTATCTAATGTTTTTTAATGTTACTCCTGAATCACTATAAAAATAAACTTGTTTTTCTTCCGTGTATTTTTAACAGATCTGAGATTTACTTCGAAGTGCAAAGTGTAACAATACAGGTGAAAACTGGCGTTGACACAGACACGGTGGCGTAACAGGAAGATTGGAAATCTGTGAACCACGAGGTTGTGAGTTTAAATTCCAGGTGAGAATACGTTGAATAATAATTACTGTAAATTAACATGCACAATGCAATTATGTATTTAAAATATGTAAGTTGAAAACACTGTATATTAAAAGCACTGCGTGTGGTAGTCCCTAACCTTGTCAACAGCCAAAGCTGTGAATGGATCAGTGGTTCACCAATCAGGTCCTTGATGGGCTCTGAAACAGTAACAAGGGGTGATGKKTAATGAAACGAGGGTGAGCATGCCCGGGTAGGTGGGTCACATTTTTTGGGGGGTGGAGGAGATCGTTTCTCTTTGACCATAAGACGATGTCCTGACGACTTATACACTGAATGTCCTGCCGATGTCCTAATAATCTCCTGACCCTGTCCTCAATGCTGGGAATTAGACAAAAACCCAGAGGGGACCAGCACAGAACGCTGAAAGAACGTCCTATGGAGACGTCCCTTGGAGACGTCCCCCTAACCGGGAACTAGACAAAAAACCTCCAGGGGACCATGACACAAACTATCGCTAGGAGATGCTAGAGCGCCGTGTTTTACACTTGTAGCAATTGTTCTGCCAGTACTGCAACCTGACCTAGCTAACTTTTTTGAGCCTCCAACCGTACATCCAACTCAGCACRGAGACTTGTTTTCGTCAGTGGTGTTATTTTCCTCCTTGGTGACATGTGAACTTCAGACCGTGTTACTTGGATCTATTCCCAAAATGCCTGTTGGGTAAGAGGCCAGTGCTGTGAGATGCTATGGGACAGGTGTTTTGCACGTGGCCAGCCTGTTAACCAAGTGTTGTATATCAAAACCAATACTCTGGGCGTCTCGGTTTGCCAGCTAGCAGTATTAGTGAGTAAATCTATTTGTCACGTTAGCTTAGCAGGTGTAAACTCTGCACAAGTAAAGTCATTAGTTTGCACATGAGACATGAGTCATTCACRTTTCAAAGTAGTATTGTTACGTGCACTCCATACATCAGGTTTAAAACAGTACAATGAAATGCTTAACTTGTGAGCTCTTTCCCAACAATGCAGAATAAAGGTAATATGTAATAATTCAAACCACAGGTTTTCAATGGGGTTCAAGTCCAGAGACTGAGATGGACAGTGGAAAATTTARATTTTGTGGTCAATTAACAATTTCTTTGGATTTTTATACGTGCTTGGGATTATTGTCTTTCTGGAATATCCACTTGCGCCCCAAATTTCAGCCTCTTGACAGAGGCAACCAGGTTTTGGGCTAAAATGTCCTGGTACAGGGTGAAGTTCATGATGCCCTCAACCCAGGATCAGTAGACTTTAACCCCACTGAAAACCTGTGGTTTGAATTGAAGAGGGCAGTTCATAAGCGCAGACAAAGGATATGAAGGACCTGGAAAGATTCTGTATGGAGGAATGGTCTAAGATCCTTCCCAATGTGTTCTCCAATCTCATACAACATTTTCGAAAAAGACACTGCCGTTATCGTCGCATGTAATGTACTGAAAACAGGGGTGCCAACAATTTTCTGAAAAAAAGTATTACTTGTTAAACAAAATATCTTTCTCTTAGCAATTGTATGAGTATAAAATAAGATAATTTCCTCCAAAAAMTGTAGCATACAATATAGCTCAGTATTCTTATTATATATTTTATACAGTCTTTTTTGCACATCTTTATCGAGGGTGCCAATCATTCTGGACGCCACTCTATATTTAAATTGATGGAGATGTCTGTATAGTGACACATGTTCTTCCTAGAGCCCTATAATAATATTTTCTTGAACATACCGTKACTGGCAATTGTTGCCCATATGTCATATTGGCTATAGCTACTTTGTAATGACTAAATGGAGAGAGACAGATTTACATTTACTATGTAACATCTGAGTCTAGGTTGGTTGTGGAGCCAGGCATGGACATGCTGGCAACTGCCATGCTGGATCTGGAGAGAAAAAGAGAGCATACAGTGTATCAGTTACGCAGTATGTTTTATGCATTATGTCCACCATGTTGGACCATTCCTAAGCACCTACAGTACACCAGGGGTGGCCAAGCCTGCCACTGTATCTTTTGTCTAGAGACCATGATTAAAGCGGTATTTCACCCTAATTACAAAAAGTCATTTTTTTGATTATGCAGCTTACTTTAAAAGGACACATTCCCTMATTTTTCCTCATGCTATTTCCAAATAACAACGTAAATGAAAATATGTCTTACCTTTCCCTGTAGTTCTTAGTTTTCCAAAGGCAAGAAAAAGTTTTCCTCTCTGGTTAGTCTCGCTCTCCTCCACTAAGTCTTCGCCCCACCTCTGTCAGTGGAGGTTTCTGAGCCTGGGCTTCTGCTCCAGCCATCTAGGATATTYCTGGATGCTTCACATGATACTCACAGGGTGGTGGGCCAACTTTTTCTCTTCCCCCCTAGTAGCTCAGATTGCTCCTGAGGGGGAGCTGGCCTAGTTTTTTAAAGAGGGACAGAGGGTACTGAACAACAAAATAAATAGCTGGAGCTCTTGGGAGTGATAGCGAGGTATCCCAAAACGTGTGAGTACAGCAGTGGAGGCTCCTCAGAGGAGGAAKGGGAGGACCATCCTCCTCAGTGAAATTTCATATTTGTTTTTATAGTGAAAAATTAAAAAAGTTATCCTTTTTAAAACTATACTAAATATATTCATATGTCACCAAATAATTGGTTAAAATACACTGTTTTACAATGAAGGTCTACTGTAACTTCAACAGCACTGTCTGGGCTAGCACCAAGGTGTAGCCAGAGGACAGCTAGCTTCCGTCCTCCTCTGGCTACATTGACTTCAATACAAAACCTAGGAGGCTAGCAGGCCTCACCCCCTTCCATAGACATACATGGTAATTATGACTACTTCCCGGAGGACGTCCTCCAACCAATCAAAGCTTTTGCAGTATGAACTGACATRTTGTCCATCCAATCATAGATGTAGGATCWTCCTAGTGTGTTGTATTGGGATTGTGCCACAGAGCATTATGGGGGTTCTATGTTGAGAAGGTTGGTGACATTGTTGGATAGAGATTAAGAGTGAAGAGTGATAGTTGAGCATTTTTGGGACGTTATTCAATTCAAATKAGTTTTTTCAAATTACAGGAGATGTATATTATAAATAGTTTTCTTGGGTTTAGAACTTTATTTTTGTGTTCAGTTAGTGCAATTCATWAAAATTTGCCTTGCTAACTTCAGTAGCTAGCWAGCTACCAGCGMCAGTGTGCAGTTTTCTCCGCCAGAATGGTAGAATGGCCAACGCTGCCGAAAATGTGGTGGAGTTTTTGTTGAAGAACCCCTTTCATTCTCTGGGGTACACGGAAAAGGTGTGAATTAAAAGCGAGGGTTGACCTCTGCCTGAGATCAGATTCATGAAGGATGAAAAGGTGAGAGCATTCAATGCCAACTGGTATCAAATGTATAGCTGGTTGACAGGGAGCCTTTCATCAGCCGCCTGTAATTGCATGTTACGATGCTTTACATGCTGAACATCTGAACATATAGTCCATTTGTGTGTMAGGAGAAAATGTGAATGTGATCAAATTGARATTATATTCAAAAACGGGCTGGCTAGGSTGCCTATACGTTTTTAATCCAAAATAATTACCTGGAATTAATCAATCGACATAATAGAGATGGCAGATGTAATTATTTTTATAAGGCTTACAGTTGCATATGCTTGCATGATGCAAACATGCATAAAGCAAGCTCAGCCCTGTGAGTTCTCATTATCTATCCGTTGTTGTCTATGTATCTGGGTAGAGGAAATCCCCCTCCTAATCTAGTCCTAGTTAGGTTAACATAAGGAAAAAACTCAGGCCACAAGGGGTAAAAATTGCCCCACCGCTCTGGGGCCTATGGTGCCACCAGTCTGCTTGCAGTTGTCAGTTCTCGTCAGGTATGTGGATGATCAGGGCTTTATTTAGGAACGTTTCTTGGGCTACTTTGATGTGTCAAGCTTGTGTCAAGCGAGATGCACAGTCTGTGTTTGACTTTATGAATTTTGAGATGTCTGAGTTTAACTTCATAGAGAAACTCGTTGTCCAAACCTACGATGGCGCAGCTGTAATGGAATGTATCTGCTATTTGTATTTACAGCTAAGTCCCCTCATGTTCCCTGATAAGAGGTGATGACTACTCCACTCCACTACCATTGTCAACTTTCTCCTGACATTAACTGAAGCCACAACGTCTCATGTGCCCGCTCATCCACTGGCACATTGAATGTTTCCCTTYCAAGCACTGTGAGTACCCCTATCAATTTTCTCTCATTACTGAATGTAGAGTCAATCACATTATTACACATCAAAGATTTTACTCCTTGCTTGGACTAACTCATTCTTAGCTCTTTTGTCTAACTGTGTAGTGTCTTGTGTTATTGTTTTGTGTCTTCCCAGTMAAATYCTGTCCTGCATTGGTCAAGCCTCTGAACACCTCAATTCATGCCACATAACCTCATTCAATCACTGCTGTGATCCTTTTCCAACACTGTGTAAGTAGCCCTCTCATTCCCCTTCCCCATAATATTGTACTATAAATGTCTTTGTTAAATGTCATAGGTTAAAATAATTAGTCTTTGATGATTTTTGAAACACACTTTATGGTCTCTCGTGCATTCCACACCTATACCGTGGTTCTCCCATCCTCCTCAATTCTTCAAGTCACCAGCCTCCACTGGAGTACAGTATCTTATTAATCAGGAAATGGGTCAAAAGGGGTCCATTTGTACATGTTACTTTATTTACTGACTGTTCAATGGAAACTGTGAGTCKTCCCARGTACAGTGTTCAGGCTTGTAGTCCTCCTGGGTCAGACTCTTTCTGCGTCTGGATCAGGGTTTGTTGTGGCGAGTTGGCGTGTCTTGTTCCTTATGTTGAGTGGTCTGGTATTGTGTTGGGTTTCAATCACAGCAATGCAAAAAAGTGTTTMTTGCGGATGCCTGTTCCTTATTTTTAGACAAACAAATTCATGGGAAAAGGGTCAAGTTTATTGACAAGGTAACCTTCTCCCTGTTGTGTTGGCAGGCCAATCTGCATCTTGTGTTAGTTTAATTCTGAAGCCAGCATACTTKACATTTATTTTCGTATGAGGGCAAGGTTACAGATACCCCAAARGCTGGATTACAGAATATCAGCCACTAGAGTTACAGTCGCGTCATCAATGAGTCTTTTGGAGAGCTTAAGGGTTAACTCAGTAATAACCTCATTACTAAGGTTAGGGGTTAGTAAAGGACTTGTTTAATTGTTTGTTTTGGTGCAGAACAAGAAATGAAAGGCTTTTGCAGAAAGCCTGCCGTTGACAGAAAACACAATTTATAGTTGTATTTCCATAAAAGTGGAAATATAAGTGTGAAAATGTGTACGCCTATTCGTAACTTTTCTTTGTAAATTACATCAAAATAGGAAACAACTTGTCCATTGCTGTTTACTACTTCTCCAAGTATATCTTGGATTAAAAGTTACCTTTAATGTGAAGTAACAAAATCAATCTTACATAAACGTTATTTCAACATTGTTCTGTCTGTAACCAACATTTGCTAAAGTACTATTTAGAAAGACGGTCTCAGAATTTCTTCTTCGACTACAATAAAAATACTTTTGACCAGCTGAAACAAGTCACACAATTTTTCTTAAAGAAACGGACCCTTTCTAGATAGCTAGCAAGCATAGCTACACACAATAATACCAAAGTCATTATCAGCATGTGAAGTAGCTAGTTAACAGTAAAATCAATTTAGGAGTCTACAATCTCACCATGTCACCATGTCAATCTCACCACTACAATCTCACCATGTTCAACCTGCAGATCGATGTGCCAGATAGGTGAAAGTTGAGTGATGTAGCAGAACGGCATAGGCCAAGATGCAGTAGATGGTATAGAGTACAGTAAATATACATATACATAGAGATGAGTAAGTAGGGTATGTAAACATTATATTAAGTGGCATTGTTTAAAGTGGCTAGTGATCATTTTACATAATTTCCATCAATTCCATTATTAAAGTGCTGGAGTTGAAGTCAGTATGTTGGCAGCGGCACTAAATGTAGTGGTGGCTGTTTCCACAGTCTGATGGCTTGAGGATAGAAGCTGTTTTTTCAGTCTCTCGTCCTGCTTTGATGCCCTGTACTGACTCGCTTTCTGGATGATAGCAGGCGTGAACAGGCAGTGGCTTGGTGGTTGTTGTCCTTGATGATCTTTATGGCCTTCCTGTGACATCGGTGGTGTAGGTGTCCTGGAGGCAGGTAGTTTGCCCCCGGTGATTGGTTGTGCAGACCTTACTACCCTCTGGAGAGCCTTACGGTTTGTGGGCGGAGCAGTTGCCGTACCAGGCGTGATACAGCCGACAGGATGCTCTCGATTGTGCATCTGTAGAAGTTTGTGAGTGCTTTTGGTGACAGCCGAATTTCTTTCAGCTCTGGGCTGCTGCGCCTTCTTCCACAACGCTGTTCTGTGTGGGTGGACCAATTCAGTTTGTCGCGTGATGTGTACCCCGAGGAACTTAAACTTCCACTTCTCCACTACTGTCCGTCGATGTGGATAGGGGGGGTGCTCCCTCTGCTGTTTCCTGAAGTCCACACATTCTCCTTTGTTTTGTTGACGTTGAGTGTGAGGTTATTTTCCTGATTGAGCCATCACCCACAAACAAACAGTGAGAACAGCCTACCTTAATAATGGTTCTCAATCTAGAGTGAACGTAAAACACCTGCCCCTGATTGAGAACCATATCAGGCTAATACTGAACCAAACATAGAAACACATACATAGAATGTCCCACCCAGCTCACGTCCTGACCAACTAACATGACTAAACAAGGAAATAAGGTCAGGAACGTGACCAGCTCCTGGCTGGCTGGCGCTCTGGCAGCCTCCTGTCTGGCGGACGGCTTAGCGGCTCCTGACTGACGGAACGCCTCTAGCGCTCCTGACTGACAGACTGCGTCTCTCCTGAGCGGTCTGACGGCTGTGTGGTCCCATGGTGTTTATACTTGCGTACTATTGTTTGTACAGATGGACGTGTACCTTCAGGCGTTTGGAAATTGCTCCCAAGGAGAACGAACCTTGTGGAGGTCTACAATTTTTTTTTATGAAGTCTTGGCTGATTTATTTTGATTTTCCATATGTGAGCAAAGAGGCACTGGAGTTTTGAAGGTAAGGCCTTGAAATACATCCACATGTACAGCCTCCAATTTGACTCAAATTATGTCACTTAGCTATCAGAAACTTCTAAAGCCATGACATAATTTTCTGTAATTTTCCAAGCTGTTTAAAGGCACAGTCACTTAGTGGTATGTAAACTTCTGACCCCTGGAATGTGATACAGTGAATTATAAGTGAATAGTACTGTAAACAATTGTTGGAAAAAATTACTTGTGTCATGCACAAAGTAAGATGTCCTAACTGACTTGCCAAAACTATAGTTTGTTAACAAGAAAATTGATGGAGTGGTTGAAAAACGAGTTTAATGACTCCAACCTAAGTGTCTGTAAACTTCCAACTTCAACTGTATAGATGTGGGGAATGGAACCAGGGTCTGTGTAATGATAACGAGACAATTGATGAATGAAGGGCGTTTGCCAGCAGTAGTTTCGGCAAGCACTAGAAGGCTGGGGACGCCGAACGCCTGAGCTGACAAGAGGGGGAGCCAAAGCGAAGGCTGTTTGACAACTGGTTATGTTAATGCAACATTAAATGCGTAGGTGGATGTCCATAAGGCTAGGGAAAAGCTAAACTTTCCCTAAAGTAAATTGAATTAAATAGCCAAATGGAATATAGCCCTAATTAGCTACACCTACTATACAGAAATAGATCAATCATTCAAAATAGGTACTACACCAGAAAGCATGATTTGGCCACAGAAAATCATTAGCTTCTTTTTAAAAAATGCGTGTGAGCACTTGGTGTCCCGTACCGGTAAGAAATCAAATCT
>NC_036868.1:19603972-19604684 GCF_002910315.2 Salvelinus sp. IW2-2015 | reverse complement strand
CACGATCGTGTTGACGGTGAAAGAGAGGACCAAGGCGGCAACAATGACTTGAATACATCTTCTTTAATTATAACGACGAAGATGAAACGTAACACTTAACACAGCTACCGCAAACAACAAAAGTAGATTTGATTTCTTACCGGTACGGGACACCCAAGTGCTCACACGCATTTTTTAAAAAGAAGCTAATGATTTTCTGTGGCCAAATCATGCTTTCTGGTGTAGTACCTATTTTGAATGATTTGATCTATTTCTGTATAGATAGGTGTAAGCTAATTAGGCTATATCATTTTGGCTATTTAATTCAATTTACTTTAGGGAAAGTTTAGCTTTCCCTAGCCTTATGGACACTCCACCTACGCATTTTAATGTTGCATTAACATAACCAGTTGTCATAACAGCCTTCGCTTTGGCTCCCCCTCTTGTCCAGCTCAGGCGTTCGGCGTCCCCAGCCTTCTAGTTGCTGCCGAAACTACTGCTGGCAAACGCCCTTCATTCATCAATTGTCTCGTTATCATTACACAGACCTGGTTCCATTCCCCACTATATACAGTTATACAGTTGAAGTTGGAAGTTTACAGACACTTAGGTTGGAGTCATTAAAACTCGTTTTTCAACCACTCCACAATTTTCTTGTTAACAAACTATAGTTTTGGCAAGTCAGTTAGGACATCTACTTTGTGCATGACACAAGTAATTTTTCCAACAATTG
>NC_036868.1:19595985-19598062 GCF_002910315.2 Salvelinus sp. IW2-2015 | reverse complement strand
TACTCTATACCATCTACTGCATCTTGCCTATGCCGTTCTGTACCATCACTCATTCATATATCTTTATGTACATATTCTTTATCCMTTTACACTTGTGTGTATAAGGTAGTAGTTGTGGAATTGTTAGGTTAGATTACTTGTTGGTTATTACTGCATTGTCGGAACTAGAAGCACAAGCATTTCGCTACACTCACATTAACATCTGCTAACCATGTGTATGTGACAAATAAAATTGGATTTGATTTGATTTGATTGTTGCTGTGTCTGTGTTTGTTCGCCACACGGTACTGTTTCGTTTCGTTCGTTCGTTTGTTCCTGTTCGTGCGTTCATGTTTTATGTTTTCAAGTTAAGGTCTGTTCACGTCGTTTTGTTATTTTGTATTTTGTTTAAGTGTTCTTCATTACGTCGCTTAAATAAATAAACTATGGATACATACCACGCTGCATATTGGTCCGATCCTTGCTCATCCTCAGACGAGGAGGAGGACGAGCGTTACACCAGCTCTGTCAGGTGGAATGGGCCCAAATTTACCCAACTTATTGTGGGAAGATTGTGGAAGGCTACCAGAAAYGTTTGACCCAAGTTAAACAATTTAAATGCTACCAAATACTAATTGAGTGTATGTAAACTTCTGACCCACTGGGAATGTGATGAAAGAAATAAAAGCTGAAATAAATCATTCTCTCTACTATTATTCTGACATTTCACATTCTTAAAATAAAGTGGTGATCCTAACTGACCTAAGACAGGGAGTTTTTACTAGGTTGAAATGTCAGGAATTGTGAAAAACTTGAGATTAAATATATTTGGCTAAGGTGTATGTAAACTTATGACTTCAACTGTAGTGCAGTAATATCTAACAAGTAATATCTAACAATTTCACAACAAAACAATACACACAAATCTAAAGTAAAGGAATGGAATTAAGAATATATACATTTTGGACGAGCAATGTCGGAGCTGCATAGACTAAAATACAGTAGAGTAGAATAGAATACAGTATATGCATATGAGATGAGTAATGCAAAATACGTAAACATTATTAAAGTGACTAGTGTTCCATTGTTAATAAAGTGATCAGTGATTTCAAGTCTATGTATACAGTGCCTTGCAAAATTATTCATCCCCCTTGGCGTTTTTCCTATTTTCTTGCATTACAACCTGTAATTTGAATGGATTTTTCATGTAATGGACTTACACAAAATAGTCCAAATTTGTGAAGTGAAATGAAAAAAATAACTTGTTTCAATAAATTCTCAAATTTGCTATGAGTACCCTAAATAAGATCTGGTGCAACCATTTACCTTCAGAAGTCAAATAATTAGTTAAATAAAGTCCACCTGTGTGCAATCTAAGTGTCACATGAACTGTCACATGATCTCAGTGTATTACACCTGTTCTGAAAGGCCCAAGAGTCTGCAACACCACTAAGCAAGCGGCATCATGAAGACCAAGGAGTTCTCCAAACAGGTCAGGGGCAAAGTTGTGGAGAAGTACAGATCAAGGTAGGGTTATAAAAAAATATCAAAAACTTTGAACATCCCACGGAGCACCATTAAATCCATTATTAAAAAATTGAAAGAATATGGCACCACAAAAAAACTACCAAGTGAGGGCCGCCCACCAAAACTCCCAGACCAGGCRAGGAGGGCATTAATCAGAGAGAACCCTGAAGGAGCTGCAAAGCTCCACAGTGGAGCTTGGAGTATTTGTCAATAGGACCACTTTAAGCCATACACTCCACAGAGCAAGGCTTTACGGAAGAGTGGCCAGAAAAAAGCCATTGCTTGAAGAAAAAAATAGGCAAACATGTTTGGTGTTTGCCAATAGGCATGTGGGAGTCTCCCCAAGTATATGGAAGAAGGTACTCTGGTCAGATGAAACTAAAATGTAGCTTTTTGGCCATCAAGGAAAACGCTATGTCTGGCACAAACCCAACACCTCTCATCAATTCTCAATTGGATTGAGGTCTAGGCTTTGATTAGGCCATTCCAAGACATTTAAATGTTCCCCTTAAACCACTCGAGTGTACTTTAGCAGTATGCTTAGAAGTCATTGCCTGCTGGAAGTGAACCT
>NC_036868.1:19587588-19589816 GCF_002910315.2 Salvelinus sp. IW2-2015 | reverse complement strand
AGAATCTGCGGTATGACTTAAAGATTGCTGTACACCAGCGGAACCCATCCAACTTGAAGGAGCTGGAGCAGTTTTGCCTTGAAGAATGGGCAAAAATCCCAGTGGCTAGATGTGCCAAGCTTATAGAGACATACCCCAAGAGACTTGCAGCTGTAATTGCTGCAAAAGGTGGCTCTACGAAGTAGAGTTTAGGGGGTGAATAGTTATGCACGCTCAAGTTTTCAGTTTTTTTGTCTTATTTCTTGCTTGTTTCACAAGAAAAAATATTTAGCATCTTCAAAGTGGTAGGCATGTTGTGTTAATCAAATGATACAAACCCCCCCAAAATATATTTTAATTCCAGGTTGTAAGGCAACAAAATGGGGAAAATGCCAAGGGGGGTGAATACTTTCGTAAGCCACTGTATAGGGCAGCAGCCCTATATAGAATCTGTTTTTCAGTCTATCCGTCCCAGTTTTGATGCACCTGTACTGACCTCGTATTCTGTCAGTATAGATAATCTTTGCTACCATGGATTTCTGGAAAGATATATGTCATAACGTTGGCCTGTTGGGGGAGGTTTATGACCCCCATAAATACCTTTCCCCTTTTCTCTCTCTCTACTTTATAGAGTTGACTCTTGGAAAGCCTTTGTTAACATAGAGAGTCTGGTAACATCAAAAGGTGGGAAACGGAACCATAATCCAACCAGTTGAAAATATGCGTTGGTACTTAATGAATATGTCAGGTCAGTTGTTGTCTGAGACATTACTACTAATGATAGTATGTCATAAACTGTATCTTGGAAAGTCTACACATTCTAGTTATCAGATTCACATGGAATTATTGTGCAATTGAAATGTTTAAATATGAAACTATTTGTGAAAAGATTAAATGCAATTTTAGCTTCTTAATGAGAGAACGGTTTGTCATAGAGTAAACTCTGCTCACTCAGAGGCCCCGCCCAAGTGAACAGACATTGGTTGTAAACTATGAAACACGCCCTTCTCTTCACCACGATATAAGCCCGTTGACAAAAATCCAACTTTGTGTTCCAAGGACGAGAGGACGACGGTCCCTACGTTGAAAGGGCTAAGAAACTAACGGGCTAAACTAAAGGGCTAAGAAACTAATAAGAAACTAACGAAATTAGCATTGAATTTCAACATGAAGAGGACGATCGACACGCCGAAAGGATGAATTTCTACTATACCAGCCAGAATATAGCATGAGCTTAAAGTATGGCAACTTGGTATGAACTGTGAACTCTTATTCACTAAAGAAGTGATACCTCCTAGTCGATTGAGTTAGCCGCAGCAACTGTAAACGTAGGCTAGGAGAGGACGGACAGAGTATCCATTCTACCATGCTCCAGTTCACCACTAGACATTGTTCAGAGGACAAGAGATCCATGCTGGACAACCCGGCCTTCTATCTACGACCAATCTACCGAAGCRCAGCTCAGAGTAAATATTTATTGCATTTTCCTTTTCCAAATGGGCGGTTATTTAGAATGCATAAGATACTGTATTTGAGATAGCATAGCTGCCTACGGCCCGATAGAGACACAAAACCTTTTTGTTCCTCAGTCTTCCTGCTCTTTCACTCAAACCCAACCCCTTCTCTTTGTGTAACCAGCCGTCATAACGGTTCCGTCCACCAGGGACGATTTCTTGTATGACACAATTAGTATTCAATGTATGACCATCCTGTGTATGTGTAATTCTGTGTGATTGTTTAGGTATTTAGCAAATAAATAATTAAACAAAATGTGTTATTGCTGATTCAACTTGTTAGCCAGGTTCGTGAAGATAACCAATAATTTAGAACTTTTAGATGAGACTGAATAAGGTGACAATTAAATATTGACTGCTATTGAGGTAAAAGATTACCAGGTCTTTAAGAAGTTATTCGGAAGATAACAGCTCTATAAACATTCTTTCGTGGTGCCCCGACTTTCTAGTTAATTACATTTACATGATTAGTTCAATCAGGTAATATTAATTACAGAGAAATTATTTTATAGAATAGCATGTCATATCAGTTAATCCGGCATAGCAAAGACACAACATATAGTTATAGACAACTGCAAAAGTGTTTCTATACCTCTCAACAACATTGCTGCCCAACTTAGCTTGTGCTATGGACAAAAGCACAGTGGAAGAAAGTTATGAGAGACTACTTTCTGGAGGACAATTCCATGCCGACTCGTGTTAACATTCGAATTCTTAAAGAGATGGGGGGGGGGG
>NC_036868.1:19542229-19586534 GCF_002910315.2 Salvelinus sp. IW2-2015 | reverse complement strand
CGGGTTTGCAGGCCAGCATCCCGGAGTCGCCTCTACACTGTTGACGTTGAGACTGGTGTTTTGCGGGTACTATTTAATGAAGCTGCCAGTTGAGGACTTGTGAGGTGTCTGTTTCTCAAACTAGACACTCTAATGTACTTGTCCTCTTGCTCAGTTGTGCACCGGGCCTCCCACTCCTCTTTCTATTCTGGTTAGAGTCAGTTTGCCTGTCTGTGAAGGGATAGTACACAGCGTTGTAAGAGATGTTCAATTTCTTGGCAATTTCTCGCATTACCCTTCATTTCTCAGAACAAGAATAGACTGATGAGTTTCAGAAGAAAGGTCTTTGTTTCTGGCCAATCGAACCCACAAATGCTGATGCTCCAGATACTCAACCAGTCTTAATATGGCCAGTTATATTACTTTTTAATCAGGACAAGAGTTTTCAGCTGTGCTAACATAATTGCAAAAGGGTTTTCTAATGATCAATTAGCCTTTTAAAATATAAACTTGGATTAGCTAACACAACGTGCCATTGGAACACTGGAGAGTGGTTGCTGATAATGGCCGCTGTACGCCTATGTAGATATTCCATAAAAAACAGCCGTTTCCAGCTACAATAGTCATTTACAACATTACAATGCCTACACTGTATTTCTGATCAATTTGATGTCCTTTTAATGGACAAAAAAGTGCTTTTCTTTCAAACACAAGGGAATTTCTAAGTACCCCGTGTATGTAGTATTGAATAACGTAGTGTATATTTTTAATCCAGGCCCCCTCCCCACAGCAGCCATTTGCCTTTTCGGTGGTAGACGTCATTGTAAATAAGAAATTGTCTCTGAACTGACTTGCCATAAGTAAATAAGTATTAAAATAAAAATAAATAAAAAAGTATGAACCATAATGTCGGATAACCATGCTCCATCTAACAAATATAACTGCGGCACCCGAACTTAAGCCTGCTCGAGGGGAGACAGCTCAAATAGATGGCATGGATACGGAATAATAATGAAGAATGCATGAAATGTGCATCTAAACTCATGATTCTTATACAAACTATGTGGACACCCCTTTCAAATAGTTGATTCGCTATTTCACCACACCTCTCATGCGACATTTGATCAATCGACACAACAGCCATGCAATCTCCATAGAGACAACATGGCAATAGATGAGCCTCTCAGATTGAAAAAGCTCTATGTACCTATACAACGTGGCACCGTCATAGGATGCCACCTGTTCCAACAACAAGTCAGATCATCAAATTTCTGCCCTCCTAGAGCGCTACAGAAGCTTGAATTCAGCAATACACCGGTCAACTTAATTCAAATGTTTTTTAAGTGTAGAGACGTTCACGGAGACAATAACGGCTCAGACACGCACACATGTGTACAGCAAGACAACCCAACTACCCGGAGTACTGAAGCGCATAAAAATCGTCTGTACTCGGTTTGCAACACTCACTACCAGTTTCCAAACTCTGGCCTCTGAGCGGACAGTAGCAAAAATAACTGTTATTTTGGACGTAATGAAATGGGTCCATGACCGCGACAGCCGCACACAAGCCCTAAGATCACCAGCGCATTGCAAGCGTCGGCTGAGATCGCGTGTAAAGCTTGCCGCCATTGGAATCTGACAGAGAAACGTGTTTCTCTGAAGTGATGAATCATATTCTCCATCTGGCAGTCTGAACGACGAATCTGGTTTGGCGATGTCAGGAAACGCTACCCTCCCCAATGCATAGTGCTAACTAGTTTGGTGGAGGAGGAATAATGGTCTGGGCTGTTTTCATGGTTAAGGCTAGACCCCTTAGTTTCATTGAAGGGAAATCTTAACGCTACAGGCAACAAATAACATTCTAGACCATTCTGTGCTTGCAACTTTGTGGCAACAGTTTTGGAAGGCCCTTTTCTGTTTTAGTATAGACAATGACCCCACGCACAAAGCGCGGTCCATACAAAAATGGTTGTCGAGATTGGTGTGAAGAACTTGACTGGCCTGCACAGAGCCCTGACCTCAACCCTATTGAACACCTGGGATGAAATTGAGAACGCTGACTGCGAGTCAGGCCTAATCCCATTCAAGTAATCAGATCCGAACAAAGCACTTATTCTTATATGTCCTCCATCCGCGCTGAACTGGAACCCAATCGCCAGCGCAGCTCAAAATTGGCCCTATAGTCGCATCTCTTATCAAGACTTATCCCAAATTAACCGAGAGTGTATTATAGCATCCAAATGAAGACCAACTCCATATTAATTGGCCTCGCATAGATTTTGTGTAATGCGAGTATATAAAATCAAAACGGACCAGCCTCCTGCCATATCCACACTTCTGCTATTCTTTATGTGTCTATATAAATACGCAAGACAACCTTCTGCCCCCACCATAAATTACCAAACTATTGGAGTCCCAAGTCTCCTTCGCCAATACCTGATTAAGCCGCGCACCACCACTCTCCTGTCCCATCGGTAACGATTGAGCCGTCGAGTAGTTCTGTATAAACCAACGTAGAGTATCAAGAAGAGGATAGAAGTTATAACACACTTTAGTCCCAAATATTAGACCAATCCAGTGGAGAGTAATTTTTTCCCCAGCTGGTATCCTATCGAGTAGATATCGTTGTCTCTATAGTATGAGTGG
The DNA here is from genome assembly GCF_002910315.2 of Salvelinus sp. IW2-2015. NCBI lineage: Eukaryota > Metazoa > Chordata > Actinopteri > Salmoniformes > Salmonidae > Salvelinus > Salvelinus sp. IW2-2015. The sequence goes on along the minus strand of NC_036868.1, from coordinate 19,583,909 downwards.
CCCACTAGCATGGCTGAACAATGTCTATTGCACACACACACAGTGAAAACTTCTGAATCAACAAGCACAAATTATCAGGCAATATGCTAAGACCGCTAAATAACTAGGAATCGATGCGCGAAACTAATTTGTAATCCTATACATTATGTGCATCCGTCCCCTCTCCTATTCCCAGCCCTATTTGACAATGATCAATAATCATTAGAGTTGCACCTGCTTTGTCTTAACTGTAAACTCACAAATATACTGGCACTAAAGATTATTTGCGGACTAAAGGAGGAGACTGTATAATGTCTCCAACTCTAAGTCCATATAATTAAATATTTGCGAAAAATTATGTTATAAATTTTTTATTTCCAGATCACCAACACGATCCAGTTCATGAAACTCTGATTAACGTCCTGCTCTGAACCTAAGAAAGCAATACAAAGTAATGCCAGTAAGAGGCACCTTCTATAAGATCCCTGAGAGTATACCTCAAATAATGTAGAAAAAGTGACCCTTACCTCAGAGCATACAGAAATACTGCCAAATACACAAATTGAAATCTATTTACACATATCAAAATTAAATATAGTGAGTAAAGGCAATTCCAATCCTCTTTGTTCTCATATTCTTTCAATCTCTCCCTGTGAAATTCTACTTTCAGGAAATATTGCTCCGTAAGACGCTTAAGTGTTCAACTGCTATCTTGCATAAGTTAAACCTGCTACAAATAATATTTACAAAACAACAACGTATAATATACAGTTTGAAAGTTGCGAAATTTTACATACACTCTTAGGTGGGGGATCAAGAATTTCTGGTTTTCAACCACTCCAATCAGTTGTCTTCTTTAACAGAGACTATTTCAGGTTCCCCTCTTCATGTGAAAATTCCAACAAAGTTGCCTGGAAATTTCGTTAAAGTTTCTTAATCCCTTTAAGCCCTCAGTACTATGCTCAAACAGCGTTTATGCAGACACGAAGTAATTCACTTAAGGGACCGTCAAAATCTCCGATGGGGGACTCTCACGGATCGCTTTTATAGAGCAAAACAAAAAGTGATATATGGTGAACTTGTGTCTAACCCGGCCCTTATTAAATCATACCGCTTTGGTGTGAAAATGACAAAAGAAAAATTATGTCCATGCTTTAAACTTCTGAAGGCAATTAGAGCAGAGTAATTTTGAGTCAATATGGAGGTGTAACCTGGAATGGATTTGCGTGTCTATATCATGTTTACAACCAATTCTTCACCTTTGTGCCTTCGGAAACTTGGCCTCGATGAGAGCCTAAGACCCGTGCCTTTAAACTCCTTGTCATCGGTTTACAAATAACAGTGTCCTCTCCGATTAAAGAAAAATTCTGACATAATAAAATCACCAAAAAATATTCTCAAAAGATACATTTGATTATTCCAACCATCTAAGCTTTTTCACCAAAAGTAGTTTCCAGTCATAAATCCTTTTTAAGAGCAAGGCTAATTCCAAACCCTGAAGTACCCACTTGCACGAATATTCATTCTTGTACAAATAACAAATACGTCCACACGTCTAAATAAACACGTCATGTGGAGATCTGCATCTACACGCAACGCCGTTAGACAATACCGTCTGCAGGTAAGGGTGAAGAGAACAGTCTGTCTCCTAGCATATTAGAGACTTCTGTTTGTGGCAAAAGAATGAGCCCCAAGTTATATGAATCCCAGAACAACCAAGTGCAACTAATCAAATTAGTAGTAATGTCTCTAGCAACCCACAAAATGTGAACTGACTGAACATATTCAATTAAAAGTACGCCATTAGGAGCATGGAAGTTATTCAAAAACCTGGTTGATTATGGTTCCTGTGTTCCCCTTCAACAACACTTATTAGAAGATTCGTTATTAATCCCAGACAGCGTTACTCCCTATAGAATCCAAGCAATTCCAAGCTCTTCCACAAAGAAATATCGATCACCTATAAAACCTTGCCAAATAGGAAGCCGCTGCAGGCTAAGGAAGAAACCATGCTCCAAAGACACGCAGAGCCGCCAAAAGAAAGAGAAGGTAAATCTCAGTACTACAATGGTGCCAAGAACGGGTCATGCTAAACAACCCATGTCGCCACATAATCGACTTTTGGAACAAACCTGCCTAAACCAAATCACTTGTCTCCCATCCGTAAAACAAATAAGTAAGAAACATTTGTACATGTAGTCTCCCTTTCCCAAGAAATCCCAATAGGTATAAATGACCCAAAAGCAAATTATATCCAGTTTTAACTGAGGAAACTGAACAGTTCAAGGGGGAGGGCTTTGCAAGCCAAAAAACATCATCCCAACCTGAAGCATGAGAGTCAGTACAGGTGCCCATCCAAACTCGGGACCGGATAGAACTTGCGAAAAGTAGCAAAGAGACCTTACATGGTAATTGGTGTGCTATTGCGCATAGAAGGGAACCTTTCCTTGCGCCCCATTGTCACAATATTATAATGAACCCGAACATCACGAGGAATTGAAAACTTGATTTATATGAACCCATGTCGTGAAAAGACATACATCACAAAAACAAGGCCAGCATCCCGGAGTCGCCTCTACACTGTTGACGTTGAGACTGGTGTTTTGCGGGTACTATTTAATGAAGCTGCCAGTTGAGGACTTGTGAGGTGTCTGTTTCTCAAACTAGACACTCTAATGTACTTGTCCTCTTGCTCAGTTGTGCACCGGGGCCTCCCACTCCTCTTTCTATTCTGGTTAGAGTCAGTTTGCGCTGTTCTGTGAAGGGAGTAGTACACAGCGTTGTAAGAGATGTTCAATTTCTTGGCAATTTCTCGCATGGAATCTCCTTCATTTCTCAGAACAAGAATAGACTGATGAGTTTCAGAAGAAAGGTCTTTGTTTCTGGCCAATCGAACCCACAAATGCTGATGCTCCAGATACTCAACCAGTCTTAATATGGCCAGTTATATTACTTCTTTAATCAGGACAASAGTTTTCAGCTGTGCTAACATAATTGCAAAAGGGTTTTCTAATGATCAATTAGCCTTTTAAAATGATAAACTTGGATTAGCTAACACAACGTGCCATTGGAACACTGGAGTGATGGTTGCTGATAATGGGCCTCTGTACGCCTATGTAGATATTCCATAAAAAACAGCCGTTTCCAGCTACAATAGTCATTTACAACATTAACAATGCCTACACTGTATTTCTGATCAATTTGATGTCCTTTTAATGGACAAAAAAGTGCTTTTCTTTCAAACACAAGGGAATTTCTAAGTGACCCCGGTAGTGTATATTGAACGGTAGTGTATATTTTTAATCCAGGCCCCCGTCCCCRCAGGCAGCCATTTGCCTTTTGCGGGGACGTCATTGTAAATAAGAATTTGTTCCTAACTGACTTGCCTAGTTAAATAAAGGTTAAATAAAAAATAAATAAAGAATGAATGTGGTATAACCATGCTCCAGTCTAACAATATAACTGCAGCAGTGAAGCCTGCTGAGGGGAGGACAGCTCATAAWAATGGCTGGAACGGAAAAAATGGAATGGCATCAAACCATRATTTTTSTTATACAAAACTATGTGGACACCCCTTCAAATTAGTTGATTCGGCTATTTCAGCCACACCCATTGCTGACAGGTGTATCARMWCGAGCACACAGCCATGCAATCTCCATAGACAAACATTGGCAATAGAATGGCCTTAGTGAARAGCTCAGTGACTTTCAACGTGGCACCGTCATAGGATGCCACCTTTCCAACAAGTCAGATCATCAAATTTCTGCCCTGCTAGAGCTGCCCCGGTCAACTGTAAGTGCTGTTTTTGTGAAGTGGAAACGTCTAGGAGCAATAACGGCTCAGCCGCAAGTGGTAGGCCACACAAGCTCACAGAACATGACCGCCGAGTACTGAAGCGCATAAAAATCGTCTGTACTCGGTTGCAACACTCACTACCGAGTTCCAAACTGCCTCTGGGAGCAAGGTCAGCACAATAACTGTTATTTGGGAGCGTAATGAAATGGGTTTCCATGACCGAGCAGCCGCACACAAGCCTAAGATCACCATGCGCATTGCCAAGCGTCGGCTGGAGTGGTGTAAAGCTTGCCGCCATTGGAATCTGGAGCAGAGGAAACGTGTTCTCTGAAGTGATGAATCATGATTCTCCATCTGGCAGTCTGACGGACGAATCTGGGTTTGGCGGATGTCAGGAGAACGCTACCTCCCCCAATGCATAGTGCTAACTAGTTTGGTGGAGGAGGAATAATGGTCTGGGGCTGTTTTTCATGGTTAAGGCTAGGCCCCTTAGTTTCATTGAAGGGAAATCTTAACGCTACAGCATACAATAACATTCTAGACCATTCTGTGCTTGCAACTTTGTGGCAACAGTTTGGGGAAGGCCCTTTTCTGTTTTAGTATGACAATGACCCCACGCACAAAGCGAGGTCCATACAGAAATGGCTTGTCGAGATTGGTGTGGAAGAACTTGACTGGCCTGCACAGAGCCCTGACCTCAACCCTATTGAACACCTTTGGGATGAATTGGAACGCTGACTGCGAGTCAGGCCTAATTGCCCATCATCAGTGCCTGACCTCACTAATGCTTGTAGCTGAATGGAAGCAAGTCCCTGCAGCAATGTCCTAGCATCTAGTGGAAAGCCTTCCCAGAATAGTGGAGGTTGTTATAGCAGCAAAGGGGGGACCAACTCCATATTAATGCCCATGATTTTGGAATGAGAAATTCAACGACCAGGTGTCCATATACTTTTGTTCTTGTAGTGTCTTTGATACCATACCACCAATTCCGCTCCAGCCATTACCACRAGCCCGTCCTCCCTAATTAAGGTGCCACCAACCTCCTGTGATCTACAGCAGTAGTTCTGTCCAACGCTAGAGAGCAAGAGGGATGAAGGTATAAACACAACTTTATCCATAGAGCAATCCTCAGTGAAGTAATTTGGTACCGTCATGAGGAGTTTGTCTGAAGTGAAGTGCAAGCATGCACACACACACATTCTAATCAACAATCACTATTTATTCAGGAATGCTAGACCCTAAAACTGGAATCGCAAACTATGTAATTATTGCATATCCCAATGAATACAATCAATTAGTATTTTTTTAACTGTTAATTACTGGACTAATGGATTATTTGATGACTAATGCTCAACCCATAGAAATTGATATTCAAATTATGTTWATTTTTTTCCAGACACAAGATTGAATTGTTTCCATGATCGGAAATAAAAGTACATGGAGGTCACCTTCTAGAGAAATATACCCAAATATTAGAAAAAGGTGACCCTTACCTCAGATGTCATACAGAATACTGCAAATACACAAATTGGAATCTATTTACACATATCAAATTAAATATAGTGCTTTGTTCTCATATTCTCAATCTCTCCTGTGAAATTTACTTTCAGGAAATGCTGTAAACCTTAATGTTCAACTGCTATCTTTGGCATAAGTTAAACTGTACAAATTTAATATTTACAAAAACACAACGTATATATACAGTTGAAGTCGAAATTTTACATACACTTAGGTTGGAGTCAATAATTCTTGTTTTTCAACCACTCCACATATTTCTTGTTAACAAACTATAGTTTTGGCAAGTCGGTTAGGACATCTACTTTGTGCATGACACAAGTAATTCACTTAATCAAAATTCCAGTGAGTCAGAGGTTTACATACAATAAATTGACTGTGCCTTTAAACAGCTTGGAAAATKACAGAAAATTATGTCATGGCTTTAGAAGCTTCTGATAGGCTAATTGACATMATTTGAGTCAATTGGAGGTGTACCTGTGGATGTATTTCAAGGCCTTCCTTCAAACTCAGTGCCTCTTTGCTTGACATCATGGGTAAAATCTAAATAAATCAGCCAAGATCTCAGAAAATAAATTGTAGTCCTCCACAAGTCTGGTTCATCCTTGGGAGCAATTTCCAAACGCCTGAAGGTACCACGTTCATCTGTACAAACAATAGTACGCAAGTATAAACACCATGGGACCACGCAGCCGTCATACCGCTCAGGAAGGAGAAGCGTTCTGTCTCCTAGAGATAGAGACTTTGGTGCGAAAAGTGCAAATCAATCCCAGAACAACAGCAAAGGACCTTGTGAAGATGCTGGAGGAAACGGGTACAAAAGTATCTATATCCACAGTAAAACGAGTCCTATATCGACATAACCTGAAAGGCCGCTCAGCAAGGAAGAAGCCATTGCTCCAAAACCACCCCAAAAAAGCCAGACTACGGTTTGCAACTGCACATGGGGACATAGATCGTACTTTTTGGACAAATGTCCTCTGGTCTGATGAAACAAAAATAGAACTGTTTGGCCATAATGACCATCATTATGTTTGGAGGAAAAAGGGGGAGGCTTGCAAGCCAAAAAACATCATCCCAACCGTGAAGCATGGGGGTAGCAGGATCATGTTGTGGGGGTGCTTTGCTGCAGGAGGGACTGGTGCATTTCACAATATAGATGGCATCACGAGGAAGGAAAATTATGTGGATATATTGAAGCAACATCTGAAGACATCAGTCAGGAAGTTAAAGCTTGGTCACAAATGGGTCTTCCAAATGGGCAATGACCCCAATCAAACCTCCAAAGTTGTGGCAAAATGGCTTAAGGAAAACAAAGTCAAGGTATTGGAGTGGCCATCACAAAGCCCTGACCTCAATCCCATAGAACATTTGTGGGCAGAACTGAAAATGCGTGTGCGAGCAAGGAGGCCTACAAACCTGACCCAGTTACATCAGCTCTATCAGGAGGAATGGGCCAAAATTCACCCAACTTATTGTGGGAAGCTTGTGGAAGGCTACCCGAAATGTTTGACCCAAGTTAAACAATTTAAAGGCAATGCTACCATATACTAATTGAGTGTATGTAAACTTCTGACCCACTGGGAATGTGATGAAAGAAATAAAAGCTGAAATAAATCATTCTCTCTACTATTATTCTGATATTTCACATTCTTAAAATAAAGTAGTGATCCTAACTGACCTAAGACAGGGAATTTTTATTAGGATAAAATTTCAGGAATTGTGAAAAACTGAGTTTAAATGTATTTGACTAAGGTGTATGTATACTTCCGACTTCAACTGTACATATAAGGTAGCCTAAAAGAGTAAAATGTTTCCCCAAAAATACTGTGCAATCAAATAGGCAGCTTTCCAAACCTTGACAAAAATCAATTTGTGTATTTCTTTCATATTTATCTTCCATTGAGAAATTGAATAGACTATTCTCAATAACAATATTATGAAGTCTCAACTAAGGTTGAACTTACAAATTCATAAAAGCTTGCCTTACAGGGTCCTATAACGCCCCAAAATTACTGTACACTTAAACATGTAGATTTTCTAAACTTGACAAAAACCCATTTCAATATTTGTTTAAAAATGTTGCTTAAATTGGTCTCACTGAAACAAACAAGTAATGAATATGTTATTACTATAATTAGCATTTTACCATGTACTTGCGAATACCTAGTAATTTAAATAAAAGTAATTACTAGAAAGTACCTACTAATGTCTACAACAGTCAAATAAAATGCTACCAACTTTGGTAAGTCTACCTGTCGGGTGAGCTTATTAAATTACTATATAAGTCTGATCTTAAAGTTTAATTGTGAAATGTAACTGTACTCTACATTACTGCTCAAATATCAGTAAAAATATTCACACCATAAACACTGATTATGTCAATCGATTTTGTGAGGCATTCCCTCTGTCTTCTCTTGTTTTGACTATGATGTCACTCTCTAGAATGCACAAAACTCTTCTTGGTTGCGCTCTTCGTGGTTAAGGTACTTGATTACTCGTGGTGGGAGGGGCAGTTTGTTGATGCACCTCAGTCTGTGGATTCCAACCTGCTGCCGGATCTTCAGCCTACACAGCTGCATCAGTGGACGCGGTGGCGCTGGAAGACAATGGCAACAGATACGGTAATATGTGACGCTTGTACATTATATAAACAGTGTACATATAACATGTGCACAAGTCACTCAAAATAAGTGCCTGTTTGGGCATTGTCGTGTGTGGCTGTGTGTGCACGCGTGCATGACATCCCCCCTCATCACAGAAGTAACCCCAGCAGCTGCTAGACATTAGCTCTGCGATCCAGGTCACAGCACCACTGTAGGCTCTTATTGAACCCTGGTTATCAACCACGCATACAGTACCGCTACACCAAAATTCTACCTTCTGTTGTGTAATAAACTCTTAGAAAAAAGGGTTATTCGGCTGTAGGGGAACCCTTAAGGGTTCTTTGGCTGTAGGAGAACCCTTAGAATAACCCTTTTTGGTTCCAKGTAGAAACCTTTTTGGTTCCAGATACATTTGAAGTCGGAAGTTCACATACACCTTAGCCAAACACATTTAAACTCAGTTTTTCACCATTCCTGACATTTCATCTTCGTAAAAATTCCCTGTCTTAGGTTAGTTAGGATCACCACTTATTTTAAGAATGTGATATGTCAGAATAACAGTAGAAAGTGATTTATTTAGCTTATTTTCTTCATTACATTCCCAGTGGGTCGGAAGTTTACATTCACTCATTAGTATTTGGGAGCATTGCCTTTAAATTGTACACCTCCAATTGATTCAAATGATGTCAATTAGCCTATCGGTAGCTTCTAAAGCCATGACATATTTTCTGTAATTTTCCAAGCTGTTTAAAGGCACAGTCAACTTAGTGTATGTAACTTCTGACCCACTGGAATTGTGATACAGTGAATTATAAGTGAAATAATCTGTCTATAAACAATCGTTGGAAAAATTACTTGTGTCATGCACAAAATAGATGTTCTAACCGACTTGCCAAAACTATAGTTTGTTAACAAGAAATTTGTGGAGTGATTGAAAATGAGTTTTAAGGACTCCAACCTAAGTGTATGTAATCTTCTGACTTCAATTGTATAACCCTTTTAAGTTCCATGTAAAACCCGCTGTAGAAAGGGTTCTACATGGAACCCAAAAGGATTCTACCTGGAACCAAAAATGGTTATTCTAAGGGTTCTCCTGCAGCCGAAGAATCCTTAAAGGTTCTAGATAGCACTTTTCTAAGAGTGTGTGTGTGTGTGTGTGTGTGTGTGTGGTGTGTGTGTGTGTGTGTGTGTGTGTGTGTGTGTGTGTGTGTGTGTGTGTGTGTGTTGTGTGTGTGTGTGTGTGTGTGTGTTGTGTCAGTATGGGTACGTGTGTGTGTGCTTGTTTGCAAGTCTGGGGACACTCCACTGCTTTCTCCTTGATGGCTTCCCAGTCCTCAAAGCTATCTAGGTGTTCAGTAAGTCTGGAGCAGAGTTTCACATGGCCAACATAATCCAGGAGTATGTCTATGATGGGTCCTGCCCAGCGGTTTATTGCCTGAGTTGAGATTATCTCACAGAACTATTGATGGAAACACAAAAAGCGATGGTAGGCTATGGTATATTGTATTTTTAAGTCCCCACAAGAAAGTGTTCCAAATATCTGTGCTAACATGACAGCATGACAGTTACATAGGAGATAACAGTGTAGGTAAACATTGTTACAAAGTACTTACAGCTGTTATACCTGGCTGTGGTATAATTAGTACTACTATGTAGTATAATAACTTTAACTCCCATGTACATTTTGTTTACCTGAACAGCTTTCCCAGTATTCCTGCGTGTATCGTTATTGTAGCGCAAGTCATCCCTCTCAGATGTCTCTTGAATGGGTGGATGTGGACCACTGCCGTAAGAGCAACTAAAACAGGAGTGGGCATCACAGCCATTGTCCATCAAATACTTCAGCATGGACAGGTACTTCATACTGAACATGACAGTGGCCGGGAATGAGGTGGGGTGAGTGGGGACGTAGGCGTTAACGTTGGCCCCGTGCTCCACCAGCAAAGTGACCAATTCGATACTACCCTGCCTCACGGCCACCAGTAGCGTGTTGAAGGTGTCTAGGTTGGGGTTGGCACCGGCTTCTAGAAGCATGGTGGTCGCTTCCACATTGCCGTTGGTGACGGCAAAGTATAGAATTGTGCTGCGATGATCCTCGTACATCTTGGAGCGGTCCTCTGACAGCATGGCATTGACATCATAGCCGGCCTCGATTAGGACCTCCAGGACTTCATCCCTGTTGCACTCGGCGGCAAGATGGAGGGGACTGATGCCACTGCGATTCACTCTGGACTTGCTGGTGGCTTTGATCAGCAACGACACGATACTGAAATAGAAAACCACACAGGGGAAATTAGAGGGTGCCCAGAGTTGAGGATCAAGGGGTAGGGTTGCAAAATTCCCCCAAAACGTCCACGTTTTTCAGAAATCCCAGTTGGAGTATTCCCAGATGGAGAATTCCATCCCTGGTTTTTACCCTCCTGATTGTGGGAATCCTCCAACCGGAATTGTGTGCTCTACAAACTGAATGATTACTGTAGCATTATCATTAGTTGAGAATCCCTTTCTAACTTCTGTTACTTCCAGTTGATGTGCGGACTCCTGGAGGACTGTGCAAGTGAGAGGGAAGTAGATAGAGTTGGAAACATAAACTAGGGGGTAGGGTAGTGTAAAGGATAGAGTCAAGGCGGAGAGCACAAACATTATTTAAAAAAAGATATAACATGTGGCTGCAAGCAGCAATGAACAGGGTTCACTGGATCACAGAAAGGTCAAAAGATCAGTTGAATAACAAAGCAAGCACTCTATCATGTAGAAACTATCTTCCTTTATGTGGAATCAGTGAAAGCATTACTATGTTTATCTCGCAATACCACAAGGATGACGCAAGTTAAGTTTAGTCTAGTGCTGTAGGTTGGTTATATTTCTCAAATTCATTAGAGGCGACTTCACTGAATCTATAGGTACAATACTCCCATATTAGAATGTAGCAACTATTTTTTTCTCAAAACCATTAAAGACTGATGTAATGAGTCTAAATACAAAATCTGGAGTGAATCTGAAGTATGGTTAATGAGGAAAAGATGATTGCAGATGATTTTCAGCATTAGTGTTACATATGCAAATTAGTTGTTAATAGTTTCTTTGTTTTTTGAGACATCAAAAAGTCTGGTTAATCTTAGGGATGTCCTCGATAGCGATGACACGTTTCAAGTTGATAAGCCACTGTGGAGCCATTTTACAGGGGTTTAAATGGACACCTAAAATCWGATTTTTGATTTGTTAATAACTCAGTCATCTTTTTACCAATCCCTTAGATTTTCTCAAACTAAGTTAAGAAATATACCATGGGCATACATTCCAAATTGTTGCATTTGGTCCTAGTGTTCATGACAATAAGAATTTTTAAGTGTTTTTAGCGTATCGTAGCATATCAATTTTAATTTCTGAAACTCTTTACGGACTATTGTGATGAGTCCAAAGACCACATTTGGAGTGAATCTGACTTTTAGTCCACAAGAAGATTTTTTATGATTATTTAAGCACTAGCGTTATATAGGCAACAATTACCGATGCACTATGCAGAAATCACACCAACATTTCCTTTTTGCTCAAATTTGAATAAGTTGCGTAATTTCAGTTCATGTGACAAAAAAGCAAGTATAGTATAGATAATCATTGTATCATCTTTCCGTAACCAAAAATATTGTATTTTCACCTGTGAAGCTRGTGTACAAGAAATGTACTTAATAAGGGGAAGCATAGCAATAGCACACACAGAACAGATCTACTGCTTCATAGACTTGCTTTCAATGAGAATGACAGATCTATAACTCACATTTCTATGTGGATTTGGTCAGGTCTCCCAAAAAGTTACACATTGCTGCTTTAAAGGGATAGTTCAAGTTTACAAAATTACATATTGGTTTCCTTATCTTGTAAGCAGTCTATGGACAAGGTATGAAAGGTATTCGCATTTGTGGCAAAAACCCAAATTGAAATCATGGGACCGATATTAAAACATTTTCGTGCATCATGTACAAATCATCTGAACGTATCGAAAAATGTATTACAATGCTTAACATAGTCACTTATAGATGATTTGGGTGAGCTACCTTAAAATGGTAAAAAAGAAACAGAAATAGCTTCTTAGCAAATAGCAAACTCTCAAGCAAGAATTTTGCTAGTACTGTCTGGGAGTGGTCTGTGTGGGGATGGGGAAACTGAAAAGTAGCAGTAATTGGCATAGAGATTTGGAACTATTTTATTAACTAATTTATCACCAGGCATGCAAAAACTCCATCCTCCCAAAACAGGCTGAAAACAGGCTGAAATTGTTAAGTATTCCTTTTAAAATAATGACGTAATGGTGGAAGACTGTATATAAGCAATTTGCTCACCTTGTTCAAGCCCATGATTACATACAGTGCCTTCGGAAAGTATCCAGACCATTTTACTTTTTACACGTTGTTACGTTACAGCCTTTTTCTAAAATGGATTAAATAAATCCTCAGCAATCTACACACAATACCGCATAAATGACAAAGCAAAAACTGGTTTTAGAAACTTTTGCACATTTATTAAAAATAAAGAACAGAAATACCTTATTTATATAAGTATTCAGCCCCTTTCATATGAGACTCGAAATTTAGCTCAGGTGCTTCCTGTTTCCATTGATCATCCTTGAGATGTTTCTTTCTGTGGTAAACTCAATTGATTGGACATGATTTGGAAAGGCACACATCTGTCTATACAAAGTCCCACAGTTGACAGTGAATGTCAGAGCAAAAACCAAGACATGAGGTTGAAGGAATTGTCTGTAGAGCTCCGAGACTGGATTATGTCGAGGCACAGATCTGGGCAAGGGTACCAAAAAATGTCCTTGARGACAGTGGCCTCCATCATTCTTAAATGGAAGACGTTTGAAACCACCAAGTCTCTTAATAGAGTTGGCCGCCTGGCCAAACTGAGCAATCGGGGGAGAAGGGCCTTGGTTAGGGAGGTGAACAGGAACCCGATGGTCAGTCTGACAGAGATCTAGAGTTCCTCTGTGGAGATGGGAGAACCTTCCAGAAGGACAACCATCTCTGCAGCACTCCACCATTCAGGCCTTTATGGTAGAGTGGCCAGACGGAAGCCTTTCCTCAGTAAAAAGCACGACAGACAGCTTGGAGTTTGCCAAAAGGCACCTAAAGACTCTCAGACCATGACAAACAAGATTCTCTGGTCTGATGAAACCAAGACTGAACTCTTTGGCCTCAAGGCCAAGAGTCACTTCTGGAGGAAACATTGCACCATGCCAATGGTGAAGCATGGTGGTGGGAGCATCATGCTGTGGGGATGTTGTTCAGCGGCAAGGACTGGGAGACTAGTCAGGATCGATGCAAAGATTAACGGAGCAAAGTACAGACAGATTCTTGATGAAAACCTGCTCCAGAGCGCTCAGGACCTCAGACTGGGGCAAAGATTCCCCTTCCAACAGGACAACGACCCGAAGCACACAGCCAAGACAATGCAGGAGTGGCTTCGGGACAAGTCTCTGAATGTCCTTGAGTTGCCCAGTTAGAGACCGGACTTGGAACACGATCGAACGTCTCTGGAGAGACCTGAATATAGCTTGAGAGGATCTGCAGAGAAGAAATGGGAGAAACTTCCCAAATACAGGGGTGCCAAGCTGGAGCGTCATACCCAAGAAGACTTGAGACTGTAATCGCTGCCGAAGGTGCTTCAACGAAGTATTGAGTAAAGGGTCTGAATACTTTTGTAAATGTGATAGCAGTTTTTATTGTTAATAAATGTGCAAAAATGTCTAAAATCCTGTTTTTGCTTTGTCATTATGGGGTATTGTGTGTAGATTGATGAGGGAGAAAAAACGATTTAATCAATTTTAGAATAAGGCTGTAACCTAAGAAAATGTGGAAAATGTCAAGGGGTCTGAATACTTTCCAAAGGCACTGTAGATGGCCATGACATGAGCGGCTCCCACGAAGGGAGTCAATAAATCATCAGTATCACCACAAGGGGAACAGCAACATTACCAGCTATTAAGACTATTTATATTATATATCTTAAATTATTTGATCATTAGCTCTTGCTGAAGCAAGCACACTGTTTTTTAGTGTTTTAGTATTATATAAAACTAGAAAAGTACATTTCCTGAARAAAATGTGGTGTGCTTGCTATCTTGTTTTACAGTATTTATGGTTTTGAAAAGTTTAGAAAATGTTAATGTTATTTTAATGTTTATAGCTTAAAMGGTTAAAGAGCAGTCACATTTAAAATGTCTACCACTGTGCTCTTATTTTTGACATTGAACCAATACATTTTTTGCTAATAATGCTAATTACCACTGTTTATAGTTTATAAAGGTGTTATATAATTTGAAGTTAGGATAGCCTGAACATGTGAAAGTTGGTTTGGTGTCACTAGCTTGAATGATTCAAGAGTTACCGTCGGTTAGTTATTTTATGCTAATTTATGCAAATATATACAGTACCTGTCAAAAGTTTGGACACACGTTCTCAATCAAGGGATTTTCTTTATTTTTACTATTTTCTACATTGTAGAATAATAGTGAAGACATGAAAACGATGAAATAACACATATGGAATCATGTAGTAACCAAAAAAGTGTTAAACAAATATGTTTTATATTTGAGATTCTTCAAAGTAGCCACTTTTTGCCTTGATGACAGCTTTGCACACTCTTGGCATACTCTCAACCAGCTTCACCTGGAATGCTTTTCCAACAGTGTGCTTTTACAAACATTTAAAATGGTTATAGTTCTAGCATGCTAGCAGATACCCATAGTCTTTGCGCCAACTCTAGTTTGCAATTACGCTAGTGCTAGTTAGCAACTTCCTTCAAACTGCAATCAGAGACATTAAAATGGTGTCCACGAGTTCTTCTGACTCTGGGGAAGTAGATAAAGGGCCTCATCGCCAAATTYCCGAAGTATCCTTTTAACGTTGAGTTGGAGTTGATAAATGGTGAAAGAGTTTAGGGGCCTTTGAAATCGAAATGCATTGGGAGCTTATTTAAATATTGTTGTACTTCAAAAAGTATAAATGCTGTCAAAAATATTTTCTCAAGTAATCTAAGTTGGGGAAGTCTGGACATTTGGAAGTTGGTTTTGTCTTAATAGCTTAAATTGTTGAAACTCTAGAGCGGGCGGAAGAAATACAATAAGAAGAAGACAGAGAAATCTAGAGTTGTGCTTTGCCTTCAGCAAGCACACCTAATTACACTGAACAAAAATATAAACGCAACATGTAAAGTGTTGGTCATATGTTTCATGAGCTGAAATAAAAGATCCTAGAAATGTTCCATACGCACAAAAGCTTATTTCTATAAAATGTTGTGCATAAATTTGTTTACATCCCTGTTAGTGAGCATTTCTCCTTTGCCAAGATAATCCATCCAACTGACAGGTGTGGCATATCAAGAAGCTGATTAAACATCATGATCATTATACAGGTGCACCTTGTGCTGGGGACAATAAAAGGCCACTCTAAAATGTGCAGTTTTGTCACACAACACAATGCCACAGATGTCTCAAGTTTTGAGGAAGCGTACAACTAGCATGCTGACTGCGGGACTGTCCACCAGAGCTGTWGCCAGATAATTTAATGTTAATTTCTCTACCACAACCAGCCTCCAATCTCATTTTAGAGAATTTCGCAGTACGTCCACCCGGCCTTATGGTATGGGCAGGCATAAGCTATGGATAACGAACATGATTGCATTTTATTAATGACCATTTGAATACACAGAAATACCGTGATGAGATTGTGAGGCCCATTTTTTTAAGGTGCCTGTGACCAACATATGCATATCTGTATTTCCAGTCATGTGAAATCTATAGATTAGGACCTAATTAATTTATTTCAATTGCCTGATTTCCTCATATGAACTGTAACTCAGTAAAATCTTTGAAATTGTTATGTTGATTTTAAATTTTTGTTAATTTATATATTAATTTACTTCTGCCCAATGCATTCGACAAACATTTAGCATTTTCATGCATTTTTGCACTTGAAGTCTATTCAAAAGAATGGACACCAGCAGTGAAATCACAGCGTTGGACCGAGGTTACCTGAACGTATCCTCCTGAACTTGAATTGCGTCATCAGTAACCAATCAGAATGGTTATCTGTGGCAAGCTCACATAATGTAGAATGATTCATTATATTTCTATAGACAAGATGGCATCTTGCATAGCAACAAACTGAAGTTGTTTGCACTTTTAAAACTATCTTTTGCTAAATATATGGAATGTAACGTCTTTCCATCTTGTTGGTTTGGAAGTTATAATCCATGTGTCAGCGGAAAAATGTGTCCACTTTAGTGAGGCAAAGGTTTGATGGTAAAATTGTTCCCTACAAGCCCCTGATCAAATTTATATCTGATACCCTCTCCAAGAAATGTGCTTTCTATGTTTTCCACACCTTTATATATCTTGTTGTAGTGAGTCTATGCAATCGAATGTTCACAGGCTGATAAAGGAATGTTAAAGGAATAATTAATAAAGGAATAATTATCATTGGGCACATTCTACCTRCAGTATTATTGAAAGAGTTGTGTCAATGTTAGACCAATCCAATTAAAACCAATGGAGCTGTTTGGTGGCCATATTGGAAAATGTGTACAATAGCAAGCCATCAATGTTTAGGCTTTTCCTAGCTTCATGTAAAGTTTGGTGCACTCATTATGATCTAATTACACCAATTATTTTAAACATTTTTGGGACCAGATGGTGAATCGATTTATCAGCTTTGGAGCTGTTTTCCAACATCCAACTCACTCTGTGTGAGCAGGTCTCCTCTGATACTGTAATGCTATAATGCTAAAAGCTTAGATAATTCTGTTGTCATACCACACACATTGAACACATGGGGATGAACATCATGGATATCATGCCACTCAATGGATTGAGTGTGAATGATTACATTTACTGACATTAATGACAAAAAAACACATTAAAAWGCTAACCCAAAGTAAACCTCCATAAACAAAGCAATGGTTACAGAAAACATGAAAATATTAATATACAACAATATTACAGAGGACCAAAAAACATTCCAGAGATAACGTTTAAATAACGCATAAATAAATATTCTACTGAGCAAAGCTTGGGTTAAAGTCACATGTTAAAGGAGCGCTTATCTAACACATCTTCGTTGGCAACTCCAGTCAGACATAGGCACTTACTTAACTGACTTGTCATAATTGTAGAAGTCATAGGTCAGCAGGGTTTTTCTGGAAACAATAAAACAATGTATGATATTAATATATATAATAATAATAATAATAATAATAATAATAATAATAATAAGTGGGCCAGGGGTAAGCAACATAATTATAATAATTTGGCTATCCCTGGTGTAGGCTATTTGTAAAATGGAAATTGAGAATAAACATATAGTGTCTTCAGAAAGTATTTATACCCCTTGACTTATTCCTTTATCGTTACACCCTGAATTCAAAATGGATAAAAAAAACTCACCCAGCTACACACAATACCCCATAATGACAAAGTGAAAACATGTTTTTAGAAATGTTGCAAATTTATTGAAAATAAAGTACAGAAATATCTAATTTACTTCAGTATTCACACACGTTGCTATGACACTCCAAATTGAGCTCAGGTTCATCCAATTTCCTTTGATCATGCTTGAGATTTCACTACAACTTGATAGGAGTCCACCTGTGGTCAATTCAATTGTTTGGATATGATTTAGAAAGAAACACACCTGTCTATATAAGGTCCCACAGTTGACAGTCCAAGGTACTGTCCGTAGATCTCCGAGATATAATTGTGATGAAGCATATATCTTGGGAAGGGTATAAAACAATTTCTAGTGTTGAAAGTTTCCAAGAGCACAGTGGTCTCCATCATTGAGAAATTGAAAAAATATGTAACTACCCAGACTCTGCCTAGAGCTGGCCGTCCGACCAAACTGAGCAGCTGGGCTAGAAGGACCTTGGTCAGGGAGGTGACCGAGAACCTAATGACCACTCTGACGGAACTACAGAGTTCCTTGGCTGAGATAGGAGAACCTGTAGAAGGACAACAGTCTCTACAGCACATCCCCAATCTTTGCTTTATGGGAGAGTGGCCAGATGGATGCCACTCCTGAGAAAAAGGCACATGACAGCAAGCCTGGAGTTTGCACAATGGCACGTGAAAGACAGAGAGCATAGGCAAAATGTAACTATTTGGCCTGAATGCCAAGCGCTATGTCTTGTGAAAACCAGGCACAGCTAATCACCTGTCTAACACCATCCCTACCGTGAAGCATGGTGGTGTCAGCATCATGCTATGGGGAAGTTTTCAGTGGCAGAGACTGAAAAATCCTTGATGAGAACCTGTTTCAGTGCAAATTACCTTCGACTGGGTCAAAGATTTACGTTCCAAYAGGACTGACCCCAAGCATACTGCCAAAGCAATGCTGGAATGGCTTCAGAACAAGAATGTGAAAGTCCTTGAGTGTCCCAACCAAAGCCCAGACTTGAATCCCATTGAAAATCTATGGAAAGACTTGAAGACTGCTGTTTGTAATGTCCCGCTGTTTAGATTGCTTATGTTTATAAGAACTGAGGTCGGGGGCATTCGTATACTTTAGTTTAACTTTACTCAGAAGTATGCTGACATKACATGGTTCACATRGCGTATCACTCCCACTGTCTGGCTACTGTAAAACATGGAACTGGAATCCCAGAGTACGAATACACAGACTGGATTATGGCATAATGTTCACTACGTTACATCCCTCCCATATTTCAAAATATAAATAAACTTAGGTTATCACTACTGGTCAGTATACATTTCACTTGGGATACAACATTMAGGTTAACTATTCAGCGACATGTGGACAAGTGTTCAGATCGTCCTATTCTTCCAACAGCTCGGGGTCAAAGTCAACAGGTATTGACGGTGGGAGCATTTTGAAGAAGGACGAGTTTCTGGTTTCCAGACATCCMGAGCGTGTCACCGTTATCATCGATCCTTTAATTCTCATGACTTTGTGAGGTTTAGGATCGTAGGGAGTCGTGAGTTTTCCTTTGACATGCTGACAGCAAAGTACCGTGTCTCCTCGTTTGAGTGTCGAGGTTTGTGCTCGGTTCTTGTAGTCAGCAGTCTCTTTCATACGTTGCTTTGCATGTCACGTAGCTTGATGTTTGGTGCGAAGTGAGGCATTGTGGGAAGTGTAGTGCAACRTTTTCTTCCAAACATCAGTTCTGCTGGGGTTTGTTGATTAGTTCCATGAGAGGTTGCGCAGTAGTTTCTCAGAAAACTGTCGTGATTTTGTTTCCAAGGCTTTCCTTCAGAGTTTGTGACTGTGACAGATTTCTTGAGTGTTCTCATTAGGCGTTCTGCTTCGGCATTAGCTSTCAGCCAGTAAGGTGTTATCTTTCTATGTTTAAACCCAAGGTAGTGGCTGAAATCTGTGAAGGACTGTCCATTGAAGGGAGGTCCATTGTCCGTTTTTACAATCTCAGGTACTCCAAAGGAGGAGAAAACTTTGTCAATGTTTCGACATAGACAGTGGTTCCATATGATTTCCTGCTGTGGCAGCTTGACATGGAATGCAGTGCTGAATTGCTTTTTCCAYCATGTCATATATGCCTGGAAACCAAACCTCTCTCAGTAGCTGTTTTGTTTTCACAATGCTTAGATGGCCTGTGTGAGCTAGGTTGATTGCTTTGTTATGGAGAAAGGCTGGAAGAACGAGCCGTGTTCCTCTCAGAAGGATGTTTTATTGTGCATTGATTGTTAGTTCATGTCGCATGCGAAAGAGTGCTTTTAATGTTTGGAAATCAACATCTTGTGTGTCATGTAGTGAATCTTGCCAGGTTCCTGTGGACAATAGGCACATCACCTTCTGTAGAGCTGAGTCTTTGTTTCTTATTGCACCTCTTTTAGAATCAGCTTTGGGAACTGTGTTGTCAATGATAAAGTTCACATATTTGTCTGCCATGCAAGAGGTTCTTTGTGGTGTTTCCTCTGCGATGGGATGTCTTGACATATATTCGTCAGGGTTATCTTTACCGGCTTTGTACTTCACAGTGTAGCTGTAGGGTTGTAGTCTCAGTCTCCATGCTCAAGTCATGCTGGGGGTGTGGYTTTTGGGTTGTTGAAGATAACCTCTACTCGTTTAGGGTCTGTGATGACCGTGAAGTGAGCTCCGTAGAGATACAAGTGAAAGTGTTCACATGCCCAGATGATCTCCAGAGCTTCTCACTCGGTTTGTGAGTAGCGCTATTCAATCTCTGAAAGCGCTCCGCTGGCATATGCGATGATCTGGACATTTTTGTCACTTGTAGGGTTATGCTGACTTAGTATGGCACCTAAATCAACTTGGCTGGCGTCAACTAACAGTGTCGACCTCTTGGCTGGGTCAAAGTAGGATGTYGTCGTGTGCTGCATCAGACGTGTTCTTCATTTTTTCATCGCTTTGGTCCCCATGACYAGGTGTGATCTTTTCTTGTGAGCTCACAAAGAGGCTGTGCGGTTGTTGCGAAGTCTGGGATGAACCGTGAGCAGTATTGTATCATACCAAGTAGACTGCAAACKTTCGGGACATTTTGAGGTTCTGGCAGATTCTGTATGGCTTTGATTTTCTTTGGATCAAATGCCCTTCTCTGAGAAAACATAGMCATAAAAATCAAGTGTTGTTTTGCTGTATTCACATTTTTCTTTGTTTAGCGTGAGATTTTTCTCTCTCAATCTCTGAAACACAGCTTTGAGACTTGTGTTGTGTTCATCTTGAGGTCTACCTTAGACTAGTATGTCATCGCTCATGTTTCTCACATTGGGAATTCCTTGCAGCACTTGCTGTATTGCATTTTGAAACACCTTGGCAGCTGAATTTAGGCCAAAGTTCAGTCTGGTGTATCTCCAGCAGCCAGTATGTGTAGTGACGGTTGTGATATATCTTGAGTCTGGATGTAACTTAAGCTGGTRGTATCCAGCATTAAGATCTAGCTTGGAGAACACCACTGCCCCATTCAGATCATGGATGAGATCATCAACCGTTGGTGTGATTTGTCATTCACGTTGTATTGCTGTGTTCAGAAGGCGCATGTCGACACAGACAAACTTTACCAGGGGTCTTGGGTTTGGTCTGGGATACCCATAGTGTTGGCCCGCTGATTTTTTTCAACGATGTCTTGGCTTTGTAGTGTGTAAAGCTCCTGTTGAACTTTTTCTTTCATGTGGAAAGAAATCCTCCTATGTGGTTGTACTGCTGTTTGAAATGTGTCATCAATGTGCAGCTTCACTTGAAAGTCTTTGAGTTTTCCAATGCCTTGGAAGAGGTCCTGGTATTMGTTTGTAAACTGGCTTATGAATGAACCATCAGCTGGTTCACTTGGAGTGGACAGAGAGTTTATTATTTTCAGAAGTCCAAGGTCTGTTGCTGTCTGACAGCGAAGTAGTGAGCCAGAGTCACCTTTGACTGCATAGAAAGTGGTATCCACCATCTTAGTCTTGGAGCAGACTGGTACTGTGTATTTTCCTTTCAGTGGAAGTGGTTCGGAGCCATAAGCAAAGATGTTTGTTTTAGCCTGTTTTAATTCACAGCTGGGCTTTAACTTTCCATATGTGACATCAATGTTAACGCTTTCTCCCGAATCAACAATAACATCCATAGTTGTGTTCAAATTGGTAACTTGGATGTGTGGTTTGGATGGTTTMTGTAGTGTACACACAACATACACATAATCATCATCAGAGCTTGGTGAGGTGTCTTGTTTTTGTGTCTTTTTGTTGTCTTGTGACTGCACTTTATGGACTTTGTTTCGGACACTGTTGGGTTAGTTTGTCAGCAACTGGAGGAGTGGACTCGGTGGTTTGTGATCTACAGCATTTTTTAAAGTGATTCAACTTTCCACATCTTTTCCCACTTGCAGGGCAATTTGTTTGTCCTCCTTCGTTGTGGGAATTTTTCTCCACAGTTATTGCGTATTCTGTTTTGACTTTTGTCGCTTTCATTTTTGTAGCCCTGGCTTTTGTTATATTTTTTATTTTGTACAGCGCACACTGAAAGTTATTTTTGTGATTTTGAATGAGCATTCTCCATGCCTGCAGCTTGTTTATCCGACATCTCTTGTGCGCTGCATGTATCAAGTAGTTGTTGGAGAGCCATTGAACCATCTTTTAGCCCCATCCGGTGGATGCTAATTGCTTCAATCTTGTGTGGTAAGCATCCAAGGTTTCGTTTTCATTTTGTCTCGCTTGTCTGAAAATGTAAGTTCCATATTCTGTGTTGACTTTTGGACAGAAATTTGCATTGAGCTTGGCTACAGCTGTAACATAGTCATCAGCTGCTCCGGTATCTTGCAGTTTGTCAAGTATACCGTACACATCCGACCCTGCATAGTGTAACAGTAATGCCCTTTTCTGTGTGTTATCCGCAATGTCTAATGCAACTAGAAAATTCTTGAATCTGTTGATCCATTTTTTCCACCTCGAGCCGATTGAGTTGGGCTCTAGCTATCGTGGTATTATACCGTAATGTACGATGTTAGCTGAATATTATGTTAGCTAGGCTGTTGTTGCTATCTGTGTTTACTCACATAGGTACGTAGTTTGTCTTGTATATTGCGTTCTTCTCTTGCGCGTTTCACTCGTCGCCAATGGTAACATCCCGCTGTTTAGATTGCTTATGTTTATAAGAACTGAGGTCGGGRGCATTCGTATACTTTAGTTTAACTTTGCTCAGAAGTATGCTGACATTACATGGTTCACATGGCATATCACTCCCACTGTCTGGCTACTGTAAAACATGGAACTGGAATCCCACAGTACGAATACAGACTGGATTATGGCATAATGTKCACTACATTACACTGTTCACCTTCTCTCCCCATGTAATTTAACAGAGTTTGAGAAAATCTGCAAGGGGGGAAATCCCCAAATCCAGATGTACAAAACTGATACCCACGTACCCAAGATGACTCAAAGCTGTAATCTCTGCCAAAGGTTTTTCTACATAGTATTGACTCAGAGGTGTGAATAGTTATGTAAATTAGATATTTCTGTATTTCATTTTCAATAAATATGACAAATTCTAAAAACATGGTTTCGMTTTGTTGTCATGGGGTTTTGCATGTAGATGGGTGAGAGAGAAAAAAACTGTTTAATCAATTTTGAATTCAGGCTTTAACACACAAAATGTGGAATAAGACAAAGGGTATGAATATTTTCCGAAGGCACTGTGCCTCTCATATAATGAGACATACAGCATCAAAAATCATCTATAAGTAACTTCATTGAGCTGATTTGGACTTGAAGTGCGAAAAATGCTAATATCGGTAGCATTGCCTTGGATTTGTGCCACAGCATTTGGAAACAGTGGCCAGGCAAACAAAACATGGAWTGCTGTCATACCTTGTCCACAGACTGCTCACAGGGTAAAGAAACCAATATGTAATTTTGTAATTTGGGCAAACTATCCCTTTAAGTGTACTGTGCGGGGATGTCTGTGCGGGGATGTCTTCCCATATTTCAAGGTTATTTAAGCTAATTGCGCCTACCCATCAGTTCCTCGTTGGGCAGCGATATGTAGTGGCAGAAGTCCTTTCTTGCCCGCTTTGTTGGCATCAGCATTCTGAGAAAGAAGAAGCTTCACAATGTCTTCATGGCCATTCTTAGCCGCCTCATACAGAGCTGTGGCCCCATCGCTGGCCTCGCTGTTGATATCAGCACCTACAACATATATTCAGTGTAACATACAGTAAGAAACGTCAACCAAAGATCCATGGTTAGAGCTCCATAACAGCTCTATGTGGTGTGTGGACTGTCTCAATTCGGTGTAATGTCATTTGGCCTACAGAATTCACCCGYTTTTCGAAGGGAAAATCGTACCGTGTTTAATGAGAAATCGAAGTGTTTCCACGCATCCACTCTGGGCTGCAGTAAACAGGGGCGTGATACCGTACATGTTGGTTGGGCTGAGCTTAGCCCCGGCCTGGACCAACATCTCACATATCTCCACACTGTTGCGGCTCACAGCCTCCTGGAGAGCCGTCCAGCCCTGGATGCAGTGTTTGTTCACCACAGCACCGTGATTCAGAAGCATGGCCACAATCTCAGCATTCTCCCTTTCACAAGCTGTGGAATACGGTCAAAGATTGACAGACAGGGGAGAAATGGAAGATTTCCCAGCCTTTGTTAGTCATGTTAGGCAGTGTTTCCTAAACAAGGGTTTGAGGTTATTCCCAGGGTACAGCTTGCAGGTACTGGGTGAGCGAATCTGTAATGGCAGATTTTGGGTGTAGTTGTATTGGTCTTCCAATCACCTCTCCTTCTCCGGAAGTGTGCACTTGTTCACTAGTACTCCCCACAAATGTAAAAGCATTCGATCGGTGTAGGCATGGTCTGGAGGGATTTTCCACCACCATGTTTCTTATACCAGTGATTTTCTTTCAAATCTGCAGCCCAGCCAACCCAAAGGCTAGTTTTTCAGCCAAGGTTTTCTCACAGTGTTGCTGCCCAACATGTTATTTTACTGTCAGTCAAGTAGTCTATGACTTACTACGCTTAGAATAAAAGGATAATGACAAAGAGGTTGGAAGATATAGGTCTTAGTAGGTCTCTAAGGCAAATGTGTTACCTTTGTAGAGGGGGGTCTCTCTCTCCTTGGTGGCGAGTTCTGGGTCTGCCCCTTTCTCCAGAAGCGCCTTTACACAGGCCACCCTTTCCCTGCCCACCGCCAAGATAAGAGCAGTCTGGCCTTTCAGGTCGCATTTGTTAATCATTCCAGGTTGAGCTTGAAAAGTGGAAAGAAGAACACAGGAGACAAACATGAGACTAGGTTTTACTTTATTTTATACAGTTTTTTTAAATCAGCTATTTAGCTGGCATTTACATGGAAAACTGTAAAATACTTGGTAATTAAATGTTAACCATAAAAGCGCCCACAGGGGTAAATTTAGAATAACATCATTTCGAAACCCTTTTTTTAATGCTTCTGAATGTTTTTTACTTTGTCAACCAACTACTTACAGACAAAAATATATAATTTATCATGAGTTCTGTGTTAATATGGAGGAATGAAAAATTATATTTATTTTGTATACTAGTGAGGGGTGGCACGTTGCGTAATGGTTAGAGCATTGGGCCAGTAACAGAAAGGTTGCTAGTTCAGTATTATTAATGTTGTATGGCTAAGCTGAAAATGTGGGCTCAATAGTAAACTTTGTGGTAAAAGCACCACATTTGGCACAGTTGTACATTTACATTTAAGTCATTTAGCAGACGCTCTTATCCAGAGCGACTTACAAATTGGAAAGCTCATACATATTCATCCTGGTCCCCCCGTGGGGAATGAACCCACAACCCTGGCGTTGCAAGCGCCATGCTCTACCAACTGAGCCACACGGGACCGTGTATGTACCCCTGAAAATGTAAATCTATTTACTTGTATTACAAAAGGTTAATAAATGAAAAGTGTTAATGCTTGACAGACGGTGTTTCTTTGCAATGAATACCAATTTGGGGTAAAAAATGACCCACATTAGTGCTTTTGAGCAAAAAAATATGTTGGCGTTTTTAGGGTTAAAATGGGTGTACTATTTGGTATGGACTACTATTGCGTTCAATTGTAAAAAAAATATATAATAATAATAATTGTCGTGAGCCCAGAAAATGGCCATTGTTAAACCAAAAAGGACAACAATAATCCAATTAATGACTTTGCATCACTATTAACATCTATGGAGTTTTGAATTGCACTTACCCCCAAGAAGAACCCTGACACACTGGTCTTGGCCATAATATGCAGCCTCGTGCAGCGGGATCCATCCATACTTGTCAGGCCGCAGTATGTTATTCCCGGTGTCTTTAGCCATAGCTCGTAACGTAGTCACATCACCATTCAGGATTGCTTTCACAATAGTGTCCTCTTCTCTAATAGGCAAACATACCCACCATCATCCACTTACCCTTTTTCACCTAGTCCACATACAATGCCTTCAGAAAGTATTCATACCCCTTGACTTATTCCACATTTTGTTGTGTTACAGTCTGAATTCAAAATGGATTCACTTTTTTTACCCATCTACACAATACCCCATAATGACAAAGTGAAAACATGTTTTTAGACATTTTTGCTAATTTATAAAAAATGAAATACAGAAATCTAATTTACATAAGTATTCACACCCCTGAGTCAAAACATGCTAGAATCACCATTGGCAGCGATTAAASCTGGGCATTTTTCTGGGTAAGTCTCTAAGAGCTTTGCACACCTGGATTGTGCAATATTTTCACATTATTATTTAAAAAACTCAAGCTCTGTCAAGTTGGTTGTTGAACATTGCTAGACAGCAGGCTGAGGGGAGAACAGCTCATAATAATGGTCAGAATGGAGTAAATGGAATGGCATCAAACACTTGGAAACCATCACATTAAACATCTCCAATCCAAAATTAAATCTAGAATCGGCTTCCTATATCGCAACAAAGAATCCTTCACT
This sequence comes from Salvelinus sp. IW2-2015, assembly GCF_002910315.2. Lineage (NCBI taxonomy): Eukaryota > Metazoa > Chordata > Actinopteri > Salmoniformes > Salmonidae > Salvelinus > Salvelinus sp. IW2-2015. The sequence goes on along the minus strand of NC_036868.1, from coordinate 19,557,592 downwards.
CATGCTGCCAAACATACCCTCGTAAAACTGACTATCCTACCGATCCTCGACTTCGGTGATGTCCTTTATAAAATAGCCTTCAACACTCTACTCAACAAACTGGATGCAGTCTATCACAGTGCCATCCATTTTGTCACCAAAGCCCCATACACTACCCACCATTGCGACCTGTACGCTCTCGTTGGTTGGCCCTCGCTTCATACTCGTCGCCAAACCCACTGGCTACAGGTTATCTATAAGTCTTTGCTAGGTAATGCCCCGCCTTATCTCAGCTCACTGGTCACCATAGCAGCACCCACCTGTAGCACGCGCTCCAGCAGGTATTTCTCACTGGTCACCACCAAAGCCAATTCCTCCTTCGGTCGTCTTTCCTTCTAGTTCTCTGCTGCCAATGACTGGAACGAACTGCAAAAATCTCTGAAACTGGAAACACTTATCTCTCTCACTAGCTTTAAGCACCAGCTGTCAGAGCAGCTCACAGATTACTGCACCTGTACATAGCCCATCTATAATTTAGCCCAAACAACTACCTCTTCCCCTACTGTATTTATTTCTTTATTTTGCTCCTTTGCACATTCTTCCACTGCAAATCTACCATTCCAGTGTTTTACCTGCTATATTGTATTTACCTCGCCACCATGGCCTTTTTTTGCCTTTACCTCCCTTATCTCACCTCCTTTGCTCACATTGTATATATACTTATTTTTCTGCTGTATTATTGACTGTATGTTTTGTTTATTCCATGTATAACTCTGTGTTGTTGTATGTGTCGAATTGCTATGCTTTATCTTGGCCAGGTCGCAGTTGCAAATGAGAACTTGTTCTTAACTAGCCTAACTGGTTAAATAAAGGTTAAATAAATAAATAAATAAAAATGTGTTTGATGTATTTGATATCATTCCACTGATTCCGCTCCAGTCATTACCACGAGCCTGTTCCCAATTAAGGTGCCACCAACCTCCTGTGCKAGACAGCCATGTTCAAGTCTTGCGATAGATTGTCAAGCCAATTTAAGTCGAACTGTAATTAGGCAACTCAGGAACATTCAATGTCGTCTGGGTAAGTAACTCCAGTGTATATTTGGCCTTGTGGTTTAGGTTATTGTCGTGCTGAAAGGTGAATTTGTCTCCCAGTGTCTGTTGGAAAGCAGACACAAGCAGGTTTTCCCTCTAGGATTTTGCCTGAGCTTAGCTCTATTACGTTTCTTTTTATCCTAAAAAACTCCCTAGTCCTTGCCRATGACAAGCATACCCATGGTACATGATGCGGCCACCACCATGCTTGAAAATGTGAAGAGTGGTAATCAGTGATGTGTTGTTTTGGATTTGCAAAAAAAAAGCGGTTTGTATTCAGCACAAAATTCCTTTCTTTGCCACATTTTTTGTAGTTTTACTTTAGGGCCTTATTGCAAACAGGATCCATGTTTTGGAATATTTTTTATTCAGTAGAAGCTTCCTTCTTTTCACTCTATCATMTAGRTTAGTATTGTGTATTGACTGAGGATGGATCAACAACATTGCAGTTTTCTCCTATCACAGCCATTAAACTGTAAATGTTTTAAAGTCACCAATCCCTGGTTTACATCCCCTTTGGCAACTGAGTTAGGAAGGACGCTTGTATCTTTGCAGTAACTGAGTATTGATACACCATGCAAATGGCAATTAATAACYTCACCATGCTAAAAGAGATATTCAATGTCTCTTTTTTTTTTATACCCGTCTACCAATAGGTGCCCTTTGTGAGGCATTGGAAAAGCTCCCTGGTCTTAGTGGTTGAATCTGTGTTTGAAATTCAGTGCTCGACTGAGGGACCTTACAGATACTTTAATTGTATATGTTGGGTACAGAGATGAGGTAGTCATAACAAAACAATGTTAAACACTATTATTGCACACATAGTGAGTCCATGCAATGTATTACTTGTTAAGCACCAAGTATGTGTCTTGTTAATCACATTTTTTACAACTTATTTTTACTTGCCATAACAAAATGGTTGAATACTTATTGACTCAAAACATTTCAGCTTTTCATTTTTTATTAATTAGTAAACMTTTCTAAAATCATAATCCCACATTGACATAATGGGGTATTGTGTGTAGTAGGCCAGTTACACAAAATCTCAATTTAAWACATTTTAAATGTATTGGTTAATTTAAAGGGGAATTCCACTACTTTTCAACCTCATATTCATTATCTCCAGCACCATAGTGTCTATATAAAGTATGTGAAAGTAGTGTTGTAGTTTAAATAATAAGATTTAAAAAGTGTCATTTTTTATTAATTATTATCATCATCATTGTTATTATTTTGAACCCACCTCCCACATATGGGGGATTAAACTATATATATATATTTTTTTTATTCTTTATTATTCCAAATATTTAAAGTATTTTTTTTTGCAAGGAGATGTTTTTTTACTACATTATTTGGGGTATTTCTTTCCTTGTCTTCCTTCCCATCACTAACATGTCAGAGCCTGCAGGGTGCTCTTTTAATGAAGTTAGATCAAAGCTAAATCAATGTCATGATCACATAATGATTCATTAGTGTTCTGCATAACATAACCGAATATAATAGTATAACATTACCGTTAAGACAAAAGCACCACCAAATTTCTTATGACATTTAGGATGATAGTTGGAATGTTCTCATTTCTCTCTCAGCGCACGCMACCAGGCCTGCTCTAAAATTCACTCACGATGCAACACTACATAATTCAAGAAAATATTAATTCATATTCCCATGAAACTGATCGAGATCAAATGGTTAGCAGGAATGATCAATTCACGATTGAGAGTTACTAAAGGGAGAGTGAGGGTAAGCAGCAGCTAAGGAAAAAATATGTGTTTGTAAAGTAGGCCTCCAGGGGAGGAACTGGTGGTTTGATCACACAGCCTTAGCCTTTTAACTACAGAATGTAGAAATGTGTCCAGAGTGTGAATTATACCATGAAATCCGAGGGGGCCTCTATATTGGGCCTTAATCGTAAAGACGTAATGTAAGGGTAAAAATGTATTACATTTGTGGCATGAACACAACCAGTCATGAYGTTTTCATCTGATTGTTAAACAAATCACTTAAAAAAAGTAGGATACCTGCGGCATCAAAATAATTCCAGCATCCAACTGTGCATGCTCCATTTGATGAATGTAACAGATGTCTCTTTCCAAACACCATAAGTGTAATGACATTCAGCGATTGTCATATGGCCTACTACAGAGGTGTGTATTCATGGWTGCCAAGGCAAGCCATGCTCCCCCAAAATGTGAACAATAACATTTTTAAAGACCTATCATGTATCATAATTTTCCTTCAGTTTGCAGTAAGTGGCTGAAAGCATCTGAGCGAGTGAAACAGCGCCCCCTCTCTCAGTATATGCAGCCCATGTATCTGATGCCATTTGGCCAAAAASAGTATGATGTGAGATTGATGCATCTTGCTGTCGGCACGGGTCTCTGTCAAATTCTGTATATTTAGAGACCCCCTAAAGTTGGACATTTGTTGCCTTTAGAGGAGCCTATTTCTCATTCTGTCCCGTAATTCGCACTTGGAATGCGTCATTTTAACATATGTAGACACTGATATGGTGCCGGATATGAGGTTAAAAGTGGTGGAATTTCCCTTCAACAGATCTTTCCCAGCAGGTTTGTATCCTATAAAGTGGGAAAATAATGTAAAACGTACAACAAATGTCATCACATATTATACAAACATCATTACATATCCTAAAGTGTTCATGTCTTGGTGTGAAAGCAATATTTGTTGTCTTTTGTGAAAGGACACACTTACTCCTTTGCCTCTGGCACGTACTAAATGGAGCCATTGCCTGTGATATGCCAGCATGCGCTTTCCACCAAGTGAGTCACTGCAACGTTGTCATATTTCCTCCTCCTGCTAGATGTGASATACAGTGCCTATTATAAGTATTCACCCGACTTGAATTTATTAATATTTTAATGAAACAATATATACTAATATATCTTGATTAGATAAGTATGCAATACATGATAGAAATACCCTTCACAGCGATTACAACTGAGTCTTTTTTGGTAAGTCTCTAAGAGCTTTGCATACCTGGATTGTGCAATATTTCAAAATGGGTCTGGCTCCAGCAGTTACCTTTTCACGCCACAGACGCTGTGAGACATGCGAGGTCAGGCAGGATGTCGAATGGTGCCAGAGAGTATGGTGTGTTACCACCACCAACAGCATGTGTAGTGAAATTACATTTAGAATTTGAAGCTAGGTACTAGCTAGTGTGTACTAGCTAGCTATCCTAGTTAGTGTGTACTAGCTAGCTAGCATATACTAGCTAGTTAGTTAGCTAGCTAGTGTGTACTAGCTAGCTCCACAAGCAACAGTATTAAAACCTACCCTAACCAGAAACCTTGGATAGATGGCGGAATTCAAGCAAAACTGAAAGCGCAAACCACCGCATTAAACCATGGGAAGGTGATTGGGAATATGGCAGAATACAAACAGTGTAGTTATTCCCTCCGCGAGGCAATCAAACAAGCGAAATGTCCGTATAGAAAAAAGTGGAGTCGCAATTCAACGGCTCAGACACGAGACATATGTGGCAGGGATTACAGACAATCACAGACTACAAAAGGAAAACCCGCCACGTCACGGACTCTGACGTCTTTCTTCCAGACAAACTAAACACCTTCTTTGCCCGTTTTGAGGATAATACAGTGCCACTGACATGGCCCGCGACCAAGGACTGTGGTCTCTCCTTCTCTGTGGCCGATGTGAGTAAGACATTTAAACGTGTTAACCCTCGCAAGGCTGCCGGCCCAGACGGCATCCCTAGCCGCGTACTCAGAGCATGCGCAGACCAGCTGGCTGGTGTGTTTACGGACATATTCAATCTCTCCCTATCCCAGTCTGCTGTCCCCACATCCTTCAAGATGGCCACCATTGTTCCTGTACCCAAGAAAGGAAAGGTAACTTTACTAAATGACTATCGCCCCGTAGCACTCACTTCTGTCATTGTGAAGTGCTTTGAGAGACTAGTCAAGCATCATATCACCTCCACCTTGCCTGTCACCCACTTCAATTTGCTTACCGCCCCAATAGGTCCACAGACGATGCATTCACCATCATACTGCACACTGCCTTATCCCATCTGGACAAGAGGAATACCTACAGTTGAAGTCTGAAGTTTACATACACCTTTGCCAAAAACATTTAAACTCAGTTTTTCACAATTCCTGACATCTAATCCTTGCAAAAAAAATCCCTGTCTTAGGTCAGTTAGGATCAATACTTTACTTTAAGAATGTGAAATGTCAGAATAATAGTAGGGAGAAATGATTTATTCCAGCTTTTATTTCTTTCATCTTTCAAACACAAACAACGCACTGACATGAAAACAGAGTGAATAACACCTGAGGAAAGAACCAAGAAGAGTGACCAATATAGGGAAAATAGTCAAGGGGGTAATGGAGTACAGGTGAGTGTCATGAGGCRCAGTTGCGTGAGAGGATGGTGACAGGTGTGCGGGATAATCAGCAGCCTGATGACCTAGAGGGGGGAGTATACGTGACATTACCAAAATGCGTCTGGATTAAATTCTTAGGTTTTTCTAAAATGACCCAACTTGTTTTGATAAAACACAGAGTATGTTGCTGTAGTTGGTCCATAAATCAGAAAAATKGTATACTAGTTGAAGTTTACATTAAACTATAATATGTATTACTTAAAAACACAATGTCTTTGGACATGTTTCTCTTTACCGTAAATTGCTGTAAAAACTTCCGTAATTGTTTTAATAAAGTTTAATTCACCCATGATGCATCTTCTAGAGGAGTAGTCCTTAGCATACTTTCATTACATTTTTTTCATGTATATGCCTTCAGAATAGGGTTGCAAAGGGTCAGAATTTTTTATCCCGGAAATTTTCAATGGGAAGTTAGGCCGGGAATTTAGCTTAAATTCATCAAGAAAGTTAGCTTATAACAATGTACACAAGGCAATTCTAGGTCTTGTGGCATATTTTGGTTAAACTATTCCCAATTCAATGGAATTGCAACCCCTCTGCATGCACAGTGCATTCTTCCATCACATGTACARCTGATTCTCAAGATATTGCACACTAATGAGATGCTATTGAGCCCACACTACTACACTGTCTGAGCAAAGGACTACATGCTTTCTGGTAAGTTTTCATTACAATACTGGGTGGGGTGAATATATTTTATGACATACATGATTTTTTTGTTAACTAGTTAATAGTAGCCTACAGTGTTTTTAAATAATGTCTAACTTGCTAACAATTTCTGCTAGTTAGTTTTTGCTACCATGTGCGTTTTAGCTTGCTTGAGCCTGCTAACTGAGTGGCGTTAATTCACCTGTTTCTATACATGTTTCATTTTTAAAACATTTATCTTACAAAGGAGTTGTTTAATCTAACTACTTAACTATTTATCTGTACATGGAATTGTGTGTGTATGTATATATATAGATATATATATATATTTTTTTTTTTACTCATTATTTTCTAATCTTTACAGGAAAATGCCACGGGCACTATCTGATGTGTGGAGACATTTCACTGCAGCTAATGTAGAAGGAAAAGCTGTGGACATTTGCAAATACTGTGCCAAATCATATTTCACTACTTTTGATGTATTTCAGAACTGCAGTTTCCTCTGCTTGGAGCAACAGTGAAGTGGGTAGGGCAGTAAGGATTTCTTCTCTTACATTGCAAGCAGAGTCTGAACATCAGACAGAAGGCATTGTCTCCCTCAGTCCGTGCAATGGCTACTGCTATAGGTTTCAGGAGTTTCAGGCTGCTTATCTCCCAACTCACGCCCATAAAAACGAAAGATCAATATCTCATCAGCTGAACCAGAGCACGTAATTCAGGAGGCACTCATTGAGAATGGAGTGAACTCCGCTCATGATCGGCTAAACAGAGAGCAGTAACTCCTCGTGCAGTGACTTGAAGCACCAGAGCCATGCTTTGGAGAGCACTCATCCAGCATGTCCGGCTATCTCCAGGAGGAATGTCAAACATGATGACAACAACCACGACCCCTCCAAACAGAGTGTTGCAGAAGTATCCCAGTTGAGCAGAGCTGTATCCAAGGCTCACACGTTGATAATGATATGTCGCGTGCTCCAGCTTAACTCATGTTATGACTTATTGGGACGCTTTGAGAGTCTAGGAGAGAGGAGTAGTTACGCACGTTCTGTCTAGGCAGATACTAATTCAGCTTAAGCAGACGGATGAACCTTCACTAAGATAGCCATTAACCATTTCGCTTATGGCTACTCAGATGAGTAGTGTAGCTCGCAGTAACAATGCAGCAGATTTGTTATGCTCAGGTGCACGCATAGCATGTTATTCCCAGTCTTCTAGAGGGAGAGGAATATAAATCTGCATGACGACGATAGACAGATAGAGGATGCGCTCAGTCCAAATGGGTATGACGCATAGTAGGATATGTGAAGTGTAGCGCCAGGAATGCTCTCAAACCACGAGGAGTAGTATCACTCAAGCATGAACCGTATGACGCATAACTGTTACTGATCAGCACGTAAGACAGAATGCACGTTGAGCTCACCACGATGCATAACATAGAGCCGTCTACGTGTGTGGTTCCAAGCTAAAGCGCTACAGAGCATGGAAGGACTAGCTGAATAAAGTAGAGTCAATTTCGCAGTCTCATCTGCAAATGGTACGTAAGAACGAGATGTCGAGTACTGTTTTCCCTTGATGCGCAATGCATCGGAGCACTGCAATGTGATCTACGGAGCACAATACACGCTGGGATGTGTAAACGGGGGCTGAGGATGAGCAAGAGGCAAGTATCCAGTCTTATAACACAGTATGAATACGCTCATTGCCCCAGCTACATCAGAGCAGATAACTCATCGCAGATAACCAAGCAAGCTATCAGGAGCTAGAAAGATGAGCTAGACATCTAAACGAGTATGATGGCGCTATTTCTCTATGATTTAACACGTGACTCACACGAGCAGTATCCTCCTCAGTTACATCATCTGACAGACGCACGCACTCCGCAAATTAGTAGCACCAGAAGCGATACGTCTGGTTTTGGAGAGAGGCGCTAAGGTATCCAGATTGCTGGAGAGCAAGAGAAAGAGGATATTTAAGTCAATCTCTTCACGCCTAAACCTCAGAGCAAGCTCATTTGCCCTGTGACAGGTCTCAGCATGAGATCGCGAGAAGCAGGAGTTAGACATTACACAGCTTCAAAGAGGCACTATTCTACAGTCTACGGACTTAACGGAGCAAGAGCATTGTAATTACTAGCACATTTCTCTGACTAGAGCTATAACAGTAGCATCGCTACTTGAGTCAACAAACGCATATTACTAGGATGCAGCAGAGACGGACCATGAGCTGTGTGCTCATCAGCCTAGCACTCAGGAGCTCGGTATCTGATTCATCGATTTCACCTCAACTATCGAAGGAGATTAATGAAAGTAGAAGGACTTCTATGTCCAGAAACACGAGATGTTGAGAAAGTATGATTGTCGAGCAGTAACCAGAGCACTATCGAGGAACAGGGACGTAGTATTTTCGACCTAGTCGGTTTCCAGCATAGAAAGATACTGTGCACATCCTCTTGTTCAGGAGCACAGAGTACCTTATCCCATATATGATTTGGCAACAAGAGTAATTTTATCTCTAGACCGAACTAACAGAGCCGTAATAACTGTCCACAGGCTCTAAACTTAGAGCACATGTCTATACCACTACTAAGCCATGCAGTGGAAGTCGCCTATACACATCAGACTCAAGGTGCCCCTTTGTGACGAGCACAGTTAGTCACTCTATCTCGGACTAAAGATTTAGAAAATAACTGAGTCAATGAAAACAGAATGTGTAATACAGTATGTACTAAACTGAGAGACAGTTAACAATTCCCACGTACGATAACGGAGTTAGAGGTAATAGTTAGACTTCTAGCTCACTAACGATATGTTCAGGATCTACTAGCTTAGTATCAAGCAGGAGAGCATGTTTATTACAAGTCGCATAACACACGTAAGTGAGTAGTTATATCCGACGACTAAGATGCAGGAAATATACGCCATCACAGCAGTAAGCCAGCGACGCTGCCAACTAGACAAGAGAGCGCGCTCAGGATAGAACGAACTGCGCTATATCAGGAGAGTAGCTATAAAATCTCACACTCATATAGCCAGTAGAGGACAATATTGCTCTTATGTCAGATCTATCTATGACGCACACGCTATATCTACTTTACAAGATTGAGAGAGTCAGGAGAGAAGGGTATCCATGTACATGTATAAGTAGTACTACTCTCAGTTAACGCATGTCAGAAACTCATTTCATGTCACAGCTTACAATTAACAGAGAAAGTATCAATAATCGCAAGCTAACAGGATGCAGTATTTCACCAGCTAAGCACGAGAAGCGAATCACCCAGTATTGGCAGCTAAAGTAGAGAAATCTAACTTATCCAGAAAGCATGTAGTTCCTTTGGCTCAGCACCGTGGTAGCTAGGCTCTTGTTACGGGCACCCATGCAGATCTCAGTTATACGCCGAGTCTCTAATATAAGCATGGAGAGGTTATGCCAATGCAGCTAAGAGAGAAGTAATCCAGCTTAACCATAAGAGAAGTATCCAGCTAACCAGAGAAGTATCCAGCTAACAGAGCAGTATCTCGGCCTTAACAGAGCAACTATTCCCCGCTAACAGAGCAGTATCCAGCTAAACAGAGCAGTTTCCAGCTAACAGAGCAGTATCCAGCTTAAAAGAGCAGTATCCAGCTAACAGAGCAGTATCCAGCTAACAGAGAAGTATCCAAGCTAACCGGAGAAGTACCAGCTATACAGAGCCAGTAATCTAGCTAACAGAGAACTATTCAGCTAACAGAGCAAGTATCCACGCTAACAGACAGTTTCCAGCTAACAGAGCAGTATCCAGGCTAAAAGAGCAGTATCCCAGCTAACAGAGCAGTAATCCAGCAAACAGAGAGTAATCCAGCAAACAGAGCAGTAATCCAGCTAACCAGAGCAGTATCCAGCTACCAGAGAAGTACTCAGCTAACGAGAGCAGTATCCAAGCTAACGAGAGAAGTATCAGCTAACAGAGCAGTATCCCAGCTAACAGAGAAGGTATCCAGCTAACAGAGGCAGTATCAGCTCACATGAGCAGTAATCCAGCTAAACAGAGCAGTTCCCGCTAACAGAGAAGTATCCCGCTAACAGAGCAGTCTTCCAGCTACAGAGAAGTATCCAGCTAACAGAGCACTATCCAGCTAACAAGAGCAGTATCCAGCTACGAAGAGAAGTATCCACGCTAACCAGAGGCAGTATCCAGCTAACGAGCAGTATCAGCTAACCGAGCAGTATCCCGCTAACAGAGCAGTATTCAGCTAACAGAGCAGTATTCAGCTAACAGAGGCAGTATCAGCTAACAGAGCAGTAATCCAGCTAACCGAGCAGTATCCAGCTACAGAGCAGTATCGCAGCTGAGACAGAGCAGTATTAGCAACAGAGCAGTATACCCAGCTAACCTAGAAGTATCCAGCTAACAGACACTATCCCCAGGCTAAAAGAGGCAGTTTCCAGCTAACCAGAGAAGTATCCAGCTAACAGAGCATGTAATCCAGCTAACAGAGCAGTATCCAGCTACCAGAGCACTATCAGCTAACAGAGCAGTATCCAGCTTAACAGAGAAGTATCCCAGCTAACCAGAGCAGTATCCAGCTAAACAGAGGCAGTATCAGCGAACCAGAGCAGTATCCAGCTAACAGAGCACTATCCAGCTTAACAGAGAAGTATCCAGCTAACAGAGCACTATCGCAGCTAACCCGAGCACTATCCAGCTAACAGAGAAGTATCCAGCTAACAGAGCACTATTCCACTACAGGGCAAGTATCCAGCTAACAGAGCCTAAACTATTCCAGCTAACAGCGGAAGTATCCCCAGCTAACAGAGCAGTATTCAGCTAAAAGAACACTATCCAGCTAAACAGAGCAGTATTCCAGCCTAACAGAGAATATCCAGCTAACAGAGCAGTATTCAGCTAAAAGAACACATATCCAGCTTAACGGGCAGTATCCAGCTAAACAGAGCAACTATCAGCAGCTAACAGAGAAGTATCCAGCTAACAGAGCAGTTATTCAGCTAACAGCACTATCCAGCTAACAGAGCAGTATGCCAGCTAAACAGAGCACTATCTCCAGCTCAACCGAGAGTCTCCAGCTAACAGAGAGTACCCAGCTAAAGAGCACTATACAGCTAACAGGGCAGTATCCACTAACAGAGCAACTATCCAGCTAACAGAGAAGTTCCAGCTAACAGAGCGAGTATCCAGCTTAACAGAGCAGTATCCAGCTTAACAGAGCAGTATCCAGCTAAACGAGAAGTATCACGCTAAAAGGAAGTTCCAGCTAACAAGAGAAGTATCCAGCTAACAAGCAGTATCCAGCTTAACAGAGGCAGTAATTCAGCTAACAGAGTCAGTAACTCCAGCTAACAGAGAAGTATTCAGCTAAACAGAGCAGTATCCAGCTAAACAGAGCAGTAATCCCAGCTAACAGAGCAGTATCCAGCTAACAGAGAAGTATCCAGCTAACCCAGAGCGTATCCAGCTAAAAGAGGCACTATCCGCTAAAGAGCAAGTAATCCCAGCTAACAGAGCAGTTTCCAGCTAACAGAGCAGTATCCAGCTAACAAGAGCAGTATCCAGCTAACAGAGCATGTTTTCCAGCTAACAGAGCCAGTATCCAGCCATCGTTAGGGGTATCAAGTACTTTTGTCTTCCCAAACAGTAATTTCAACAGAAGTTTTTAAGTACACTGTTTGGGACATAAATGGACTAAACAAAAGTTGGGTTATCTCCGATTCTTAAAGCATGAGGAGGGCAGAGATACAGACAAGAAAGGCAGACAGACAGACAGTCAAACGCCAGCCGGACCGACAGACAGTCAAACAGACAGACAGACAGAACCAGTCAAACAGACAGACAGAACAGACAGACAGACAGACAGACGACAGACAGTCAAAAAGACAGACAGTCCACAGACAAGACAGTCAAACAGAACAGACAGACAACAGGGTCAAACGACGATAGGACAGACAGTCAAACAGACAAGAACACGTCAACAGACAGACCAGACAGACAGTCAAACAGACAGACCGACAGACAGTCAAACAGACAGACAGACAGTAAACAGATAGACAGACAGACAGACAGACAGACAGACAGACAGACAGTCCAAACAGACAGACAGCCGTCCAAACAAGACAGACAGACAGTCAACAGCACAGACAAGACAGTCAAACAGACAGTCAAACAGACAGACAGTCAAAACAGACAGACAGTCAAACAGACAGACAGTCAAACAGACAGCCCGACAGTCAACAGACTCAGACAGACGATTACTCAACCGTGGGGTATAGGGTACAGTGGGGGGAGGAGGGATAAAATAGGTCCGCAGAATGGCTGGCTTCTCTTTTTTTTTTCATGCGGGCTTCACTGGCATGTTTTGGGAAGCCTGGATTTACTGCTACTCAGGGCGCTCTACAAACAACACAAACAACCAAATCTTTGTTATAATAATGCAAATCAAATTCATTTTTATTTGTCACATACGACATGTTTAGCAGATGTTATTCGATGTTATTGCGGGTGTATAGCGGAATAGATTTCCCAGATATTTTTCCAAATGTTGTTCAAATAAAAAACTAAAACCGACAGAAATCTGTGTTAAATGATTTGGCTTGAGTAGCTTAGCGCTAAAATTAGAACAAACTTCACCTAACGATCAGCAAAATCATCAGCAAAATACTAATGCGTTTTACCTGGGGGCGTTATTTCGAATTAAGCAATATTTTCCCTTTGGTAGAATCTAGAACCTGGCACACTGACTCAGCCCACTACTTGACATTTGAAAGGACTATGCAATCTATTTAACAACACACATCCTAAACGGGTTCTGAAACACAAAGCATTCAGTCACACTAGACCCCATGAATCTGTGAACATGAGTCACCTTCAGCCGCGAGTGGCTGAAATAAACTGAGGAACTTGTCCTATCTTTCAAACGCCCAACAAAAACAAACAGGCTCTGGGATACTAAACACAAAAAACAAACAGTTCTGGGATACCAAACACCAAAAACAATCCAGCTCTGGGATCCAACACAAAACAACAGCTCTGGGCTACCAAACACAAAAACAAACACTCTGGGATACTAAACACAAAAACAAACAGCTCTGGGATACCCACACACAAAAACAAAACGCTCTGGGATACACACACAAAGACGAAAACAGCTCTGGGATACTAAACCAAAACCCACAGCTCTGGGATACTAAACACAAAAACAAACAGCTCTGGGATACCAAACACAAATGACAAACAGCTCTGGGATACTACACAAAACAAACAGCTCTGGGATACAAACAGTACAAAAACAAACAGCTTGGGATACTAACAAACAAACCAGCTCTGGGATACTTAAACACAAAAACAAACAGCTCTGTGGGGATACCAAACACAAAAACAAACAGCTCTGGGATCCAAACACAAAAACAAACAGCTTGGGGATCTAAAACACAAAAACAAATCAGCTCTGGGATACCAAACACAAAGACAAACAGCTCTGGGATACTAAACACAAAAACAAACAGCTCTGGGATACCAAACCAAAAAAAACAGCTCTGGGCTACTAAACCCAACAACACAAACACTCTGGGATACTAAACACAAAAACCAAACAGCTCTGGGATACTAAACACAAAAAACAAACGCTTCGTGGGATACTAAACACAAAAGACAACAGCTCTGGGATCCTAACCAACACAAACAGCTCTGGGATACTAAACACAAAGACAACAGCTCTGGGATACAAACACAAAACCAAACAGCTCTGGGAACTAACACAAAAACAAACAGCTCTGGGATACTAAATCACAAAAACAAACAGCTCTGGACACAACACAAAAACAAACAGCTTGGAATTCCTAAACATCACAACAAACAGCTCTGGATACTAAACACAAAAAACAAACAGCTCTGGATCTAACACAAAAACAAACCAGCTCTGGGATAACCAAACACCAAAAACAAACACTCTGGGATACCCAACACAAGAACAACAGCTCTGGGATACACCAAAACAAACAGCTCTGGATACTAAACACAAAAACAAAACAGCTCTGGGATACCAAACACAAAGAACAAACAAGCATCTGGAAACTAGAACACAAAAACAAACAGCTCTGCGGATACCAAACCAAAAACACGCTCTGGGATACCAAAACACAAAAACAAACAGCTCTGGGATTCCAAATGTATTTGTGTGTGTGTGTGTATGTGTGTGTGTATGTGTGTGTGTTGTGTGTGTGTGTGGTGTGTGTGTGTGTGGTGTTGTTGGTGTGTGTGTATGTGTGGTGGTATGTGTGTGTGTGTGTGTGTATGTGTGGTGGTGTGTGTGGTGTGTGTGTGTGTGTGTGTGTGTGTGTGTGTGTGTGTGTGTGTGTGTGTGTATTACGGCTCTACCTGCACCAGAAGGGGGCCTCCAGCCGCATGTTCTTCAGGGGGGCGGGTTGAAGTAAAGGTACCCCGAAGGGCCCTCTTTTTACCCAACCAGAAGTACAACCTGCTGGGTCCGCCTTCAGTTACCCCACGCAGTTTCTCCAGCTGCCAGCCCACCTGTGAGGCACCCACAGACAGACAGATAGGACACCGTCCGTCAGACCCATCCAGCCATCACAACCCTCATCAATCACATCTCATCATCACTCCCATCATCACATCCATCATCATCCAACTCCAGTACATCTCATCCATCATCACATTCATGACATCATCATCACTCAGTTCATCACATCCATCATCATCACTCCCATCATACATCATCATCATCTACCACTCCATCATCACATCATCCCCCATCATCACTTCCATCATCACTTCCCATCATCACATCCATCATCACATTCAAATCATTTCATCACTCCAGTCATCATCCACATTGCATCATCAATCACTCCATCATCATCCCATCACTCATCCATCATCAACAT
Source organism: Salvelinus sp. IW2-2015 (assembly GCF_002910315.2). Taxonomy (NCBI): domain Eukaryota; kingdom Metazoa; phylum Chordata; class Actinopteri; order Salmoniformes; family Salmonidae; genus Salvelinus; species Salvelinus sp. IW2-2015. The sequence goes on along the minus strand of NC_036868.1, from coordinate 19,542,550 downwards.
TCATCATCATCACTGCCAGGTCATCACATCCATCATCATCACCCATTCATCACATCCATCATCACATTCATCATCATCACACTCCAGTCATCAACATCCATCATCATCACTCCATCATTCATCATCATCACATCCATCTCTCTTCATCACTTCCATCATCATCCTCACTCCATCATCAATCCTCATCATCACTCCCATCATTCACATCTCATCATCACATTCATCATCATCACTTCAGTCATCACATCCATCATCATCACCCCATCATCACATCATTCATCATCAATCACTCCCCATCATCACATCATTCAATCACTCACT